>NC_140181.1:20824925-20874925 GCF_963971535.1 Notolepis coatsorum
ACTGGAGTGCTGTCCTGGTCGCTTGAAGCCTTTCTCCAACGTGTTCGTGTTTCCGCGTCTCTGATTGGCCAGGTCATGTGACATGCACGCCCAATCGTGGGACCGCAAGTTTTTACACTGGTTAAGATTAGGCGCTCTTTCGAAGTTGGTTAAGGTTAGAGTTTGTCTTAGAGCATGGCGATAGAACGCCTGCCCTGATTCCAAACTCTAACCTTAACCAACTTCGAAAGAGTCGCCTAAGCTTAAGCAGTGCTAAACTAGGCGTTAGGTAGTTTGCAGGCTGTTCGACCCGGAAATAGGCGCAGAACTTGCCGTCCCACGATTGGCGCACATGTCACATGACCTGGCCAATCAGAGCGCAAAACGGGAACCCGGAAACACGGACGCGTTGGAGAAAAGCTACACGCGTCCTGGTCTGGTCTTTATGATGTACTATATTGAGTTCAGTGCGTTGTGTCTTATTTGTTATGCACACTGTGTAAAATACCCCACACCTACTTTTGCTAATTGACTGTTGGCAAGAAAGCAATAACTCATTATGGAATATATTTGTCACAGACCCCTCCCCCCAACAAAAAAAGGTCTTGATGAATTAATATTGACAAAATCATCCATCAAGTCTTGATAAAGTAATATTGACAAAATCATCCATAAAGTAATTTTATAGTAATACTGATAAAATCATCCATAAAGTAATTTTATAGTCATATTGATAACATCATCCATAAAGTCATGATAAAGTAATATTGATAAAATTGCCCCTAAAATGTCTTGATAAAATCATCCATACATTTATGTTAAAGTAATATTGATAAAATCATCCATAAAGTCATTTGATAGTAAATATTGATAAAATCATCCACAAAGTAATTTTATAGTAATATTGATACAATCATCCATAAAGTCATGATAAAGTAATATTGATAAAAATCATCCATAAAGTCTTGATAAAACAATATTGTTAAAGTCACCTCCTGAGCATGAGTTTGGGGTTCTTGGCGACGTACTGCTCCACCAGGTCGTTCAGCAGTGTTTTGAGGATGTCTGTGAAGTACTCCAGCTTCCCGTGCAGGGCCACCGTCAGCAGGGAGGCCACGTAGGCCCGGTCCCTGGGAGAGAAGGTCCGCTGGACCTCCAGGGTGTGGATGAACTAGAGGGTGAACGGGGAGGAGGTTTTATTATCTCATCTAACGGCCCCTTGAGCCGTGAGCTAGAAGAGTAAGTGCTTCCATGGTTCTAGAGTAAGAGTAGGTGCTTTTCAATCTGCCATAGCCATTTGGAAAATTGTACATCAATGTCTTTGTTTAAAAAAAAAAAAGGACTCAAAAAGATATCTTCTTGGATAGAAGAATACTTAAAACATCCTAGACACCTTCTACACGAGTGAGTGAATGTTTGTTTGTTTGTTTATAATTTTCTTTCGTTTTCTCTTTCTTACACATTATAATTTTGTATTGATTATTCATTGTCTCATTGACAAATTCTCTCTATGGAGGAGGTCTTTTTATATGTTTTCTCTGTTACCTCTCCTGCACATTTTCAACAAACTTTGTATGTTCTACCTTCTATAATATATACACTTTCATGCAGATAAAATAAAATAATTTAAAAAAGTTCCTAATCTGAGAAATATTTTGCTCAAGGACACCATTGCATTTTGCTCAAGGACACTCAAGGATCAAACTGGGAACAGATGACCAGATGACGGCTCTACCTCCTGAGCCACTGCCACCCCCTTGTAGAGAACACTTTTCTCACTCTAGTAATGTCAGAAAGGTCTACACCCTACTCTAAAGCAGACCCCTACCATATCTCCTTACTTTGGTGAGGAAGAGTTTGCTGTTGAGCAAGTTTGACAGCTGAACCAGGCCTTGTTCCACGGTCTGCCTACGACTCTCCGGCACATCCAGATCTCGTCTCAGTGGCGACTCCCGGTGGCCGGGGAAGAAAATGCGCTCTGCATATGCCTTGTAGTCCAGGAAGGGGATGCCCGAACCCACCAGATCACTAGACATGTCCATCATCTCGGTCATCAGGTCTGAGAGGAAAGGAGAGGAGAGGAGGTGAGGAGATTTCTTTATATTTTGTATTTAACCTTTATTTAACCAGGCAGGTGAATTAAGAACAAATTCTTATTTTCAGTGATGGCCTGGTGAGAGGAAAAAAGGTCCCCTCAAAAGGGTAACAGGGAAAGGGGACACGATTTTTTAAAATAAAATAAAATAAAATAAAATAAAATAGAAGAGAGACAGACGGTACAAACATCACAGAGGTACAGGAAATAGTTAAAACACACATCAACCAAATGCACATACATACATACATACATACATACATACATACATACATACATACATACATACATACATACATACATACATACATACATACATGCATGCATGCATGCATGCATGCATACATACATACATACATACATACCAGGGTTTCCGTTAGAATTTTTTTTTGCAGGTCCGAGTGTCCGGTAGATTTCAATCTACCGGACAAATGGGATAAATTCCGGTCAGAGTTTATATTGAGCTTAAAAACAATTGATAGGCCTATATAAAGAATGACATCATCAAGGCATTTATAATATTTTAACTTAAAACTATGCTACTTTTGCGTATATACAGTCATTAATATATTCCAAATAAAATAAGTCCCTCGAGACTGCGTGCTGCTGCCGACTTGAGGTGTCGGTGGGCAGTCTGCCCGACCTTAATAAACAGCAGTCTGTTATAATCACATTTTTATGAGCTAACGAATTCCGTTATATTGGACATTTGTATTAATTATATCAAGCGAAGAACTGAGAAATTTGGCAGAGAGACGGCAACATTATCGTGGGTTTGCGTGATGTATATCTCCACCTCCCAACGACTTGGTGCTGGTCATAATGTCCGGTGAAAACAACTCCCTCCAAGCACAACTTGACCACCCGAACCGTACCAAAACAGGCCAAAATTAAATAGCCCATGCGACGAACGATTCATTACATTCGTTTCATCGTTGCTCCACCAAGCAGCCGGTCCAACAATATCAGCGCGAGCCGGCCAGCCGCCTGCAGTTAGTTTGCAAGAAGCATCCAGCTGCAGACCCGCAGAGCAGCTTTCCAGGTCTGGGGACCGCACTGTGCCAGCAAAGCTGGTGGGTTCTGTGGGTCTGCAGCTGCATGCCTTCCGCAAATCCAGCAGCAAGCTCTCACTGACACAGCGTCGTCATTACCAGACCGGCTGCTTGGCGAAGCAACGACAACAAACGCAATGATTGTTTCGTTCATCGCATAGGCCACCCAACTCCAGCCCATCCAAATACAATTCAAATAATCAAACTGTGCCCAGAGGGAACTATTTTCACCGGACACTATGACCGGAGAGATTAAATTTGTCGGACTTCAACAGATTTTGCCGGCCAAATACCGGTAATTACCGGCTAACGGAAACGCTGATACATACATACATACATACATACATACATACATACATACATACATACATACATACATACATACATACATACATACATACATACATACATACATACATACATACATACATGCAGAATAAATCAAATTACAGTGAAAAGGCTGGGTGACAGTTGCATGTGTGTAATATAGAGAGGAGCAGGGGAATCAACATGTGCAACCGTCAGCTAGGGACTGTTTCTGCTTAAACACATTAAATGACGGAAGTGATGACAGTTTAAGGGAGTTTTGCAAAATAACAGGAATTGTGGGCCTCTTGGGAGTTGATGAAGTGATGCGATCACTGGACCTCAGGTGGTTGTTATGGGAACGGTGCAGGATGCTGGAGAGGTAGTGAGATGTGTTACGGACTGTGTCCTTATGTGTATATATATACATTTACATTTACATTTAGTCATTTAGCTGACGCTTTTATCCAAAGCGACTTACAAGTTCTGTACGACAAGCCATCAGGAAGGGCACAACTCTATCAGCTGAGCATATATATATGGGGGTTATGTATGTTATCTGTTGTGTGTGTGTATATAGGCATGTTTTGGTTGTTCTGTTTTTGTCTCCCTCCTGTGTAACATATCCCATTCTCAGCACCAGCTGGTCAATCAGCAACTCACCCCAGTGCAATGGCAGCTGAAGCTGATCTGCAATTAAGCTCCACTCTCCCTTTATATATCCCATTTTGTGCAGTGTTAGTTAGCTCTTTTGGCTCATTGTGGTGGTGGGTGTCTCTCTGTGTCTTTGGTGATAATTCTGTGTGTTGTTAGGTATATAGAGCAGTGGCTCTTCAGAGGTAAAAGCTCTGGTTCTTAGGTATATAGAACAGTGGCTCTTCAGAGGTAAAAGCTCTGGTTCTTTGTATAAACAGGTAAGCTATTAATTATGTGCTGCCTGCGTGGACCAAACCCTGTGTGGGGTATATATACTGTTGGCCCTGTTTTGCCATTTGCCACTCTGTGTGGGGTATGTATATTGTTGGCCATTTTAGATTCATCCTACACTGTGAGCATTGGGGTTAAAGTGGTGTTCATCCTACACTATGAGCTACATGGTTAGAGTGGTGTTTCTTTATATAAACAGGTAAAAGCTCTGGTTCTTAGGTATATAGAGCAGTGGCTCTTCAGAGGTAAAAGCTCTGGTTCTTAGGTGCATTTGGTAGAGCTGGTGAAAGCTCTGGTTCACTTCATTGTGTTTTGGTGTTCTTTAGTTTGCTGTACATTTCTGTATTAACCCTTTGTATATTTATTTCCCTTGTGTCACCCAGCCTATGGTGATTGCTTTTCTTTATATTCATCTTTTGTTTCGCACACAGGGACATTGAGGACAGGAAGATACCCTGGGGTCTACATTTTGTATCACGTAGGTGACCTGATGTTAAAGACACCAGCTTTAGAGTGAGCACCACCACCTGTACTTTTGGGCGTTCAGCGCCTGTAAAGGGGGGGTGGGTTTTCATTTCCTTTTACTATTTTAATTGGTGCCACTAGGTAGTCCTCCTTGCTCTGTGTTGCTGTGTTTTTGTTCATTTGTGAAATAAATACTATTATTTTGCAAATTGTTTTGTGTCACTGCACCCTCACCTAACGTGTCTGTGGCCTTGTGTTGCGTCCCCTTACTGGGGTGCGTAACAAGGTGTCTTTCCTAGAAGAGTCTTGTAAATAAGTAGAAGCCAGTGATGAAGTCGCCTGGTCTGGAGGGAGGACAGAGGAGAGGACCGGAAAATAGAGGATGTGGACGGTAAGAGCTGGACTTGTACCTGTGAACTCCTTCTTACAGCGGTCTCTCACACTGGTCTCCAGGTTCTCCAGCTGGATCTGGACCTTCTTGTAGTCCCTCATGGCCTGTTTACTCTTCCTCCTGGTGGACAAGAGGGGTGGAGAGATATCATTTGTATCTCATCTTTGGTATCTAGTATCAAATGAATATTGGGGTGTACAGAAGAACAAAAGTTAGACGTGTGTTTCTGACTTAACTATACATTATGGGACACATTTCAGACTACAAACCAGTTGCCTGGTAATGGCTTTTCCAATAGGATATGAAAAAGAAGCCGATTAATGGTTATGGTTCAAGTGAAAATCCACCATAAAACACTTGTTACACTGTGTTATTCCAATGACCATGAACAGTTAAGTCAATACCTATAAACATGGACAACTGTCTCCCTAAGCTAGAAATCAGCAGCCTGTTGCATCAGCTGTGTGTCAGTTCAAACCTGGCTATTAACAAATCAAACACGTGACCACTTTTAATCAGTTCATTGCTTATTTTATTATCGCTTTTACTATTATCATGTTGGATTGTGTTGTAAATATTGTGTTTTACTTTTAATGCTTATGTTTTAGGTGTATGGTTTTATAACATCTTGCCAAAAGGACTACAGTTGCGAATTAGCCAGCAGGCTAAAACAGGCACATTTACAGTAATGTTGATTCATGTGTTCTGTCCTTTTTAAATAAACTGAAAACTGAAACCATACAGATGCATCTCAATACATTAGAATATAGAGGAAAAGTTCATTTATTTCAGTAATTCAATTCAAAAAGTGAAAATCATATATTATATGGATTCATTACACACAAAGTGAAATATTTTAAGCCTTTATTTCTTTAAATTTAGATGATTATGGCTTAGAGCTAATGAAAACCCCAAATTCAGTATCTGAGAATTTCAATATTACATAAGACCAATACAAATGTATATATATATATTACAGAAAATGTCTGTCTACAGAAAATCCCTCAATACCTGGTCGGGGCTCCTTTTGCATGAATCAATGCAACGTGGCATGGAGGCAACCAATACTGTATATTTCCTCAATATTCAAATGTATTGAGATGCACCTGTATATACTTTGAATCTCACCAGACCTCTGTTGGCAGAGCTCGAGGTGTGGAGAGAAACCTTACTACTGTGAGCAGTGTGGCCTTCACAACGTCAGGACATTTAAATAAACACCAGCGGATCTATACTGGAGAGAAACCATACCACTGTGAGCAGTGTGGCCAGACCTTCATACAGTCACCAACCGACCTGTAGGAGTCGCTGTCCACAACGTCCAATCCCCACCCACCGGCTTTCCCACCCTCTAACACTGCCAATTGTGTTAGTATGACGACCGGCCAAGCCGGTAGCAACTGGCTCGATACCGGCATATCCTGCGTTAGTGGTGAGCGCCTTGCCCACTGCGCCGCTCAGCCGCCGGATTCTTTTCTTTTTATAAATAAACTTGATTTGTTACTTACAACATGCAAACAGTGTTGCCAGGCTTTCACGAAGTCAGGGACCTTATTAAAGAAACACCAGCGTAGCCAAACTAGAGAGAAACTTTACCACTGTGAGCAGTGTGGCCAGACCTTCACTCAGTCAGGACATTTAAAAGATTTTCATTCCATTCCATGGGCCGCTGTGCTGCTCACACTGGAGAGAAAACTCCAGCACCCATAGCCATTCTTTTTTTGGCGTTTTATCGCTTTATTTCTACTGGGCAGTCCAGTAGTGAGAGACAGAGGAGGAATGGGAGACAGAGTGGGGGGAAGACATTCGGCAAATAACGACGGGTTCTGGAGTCGAACCCGGGAACTCGGCCGTGTCGCGGCTGAGCGCACTATGTGGTTCGCCACTGGGGCGCCCCGGATTCTTTTCTTTTTATAAATAAACTTGATTTGTTACTTCTGTCTCCTTAATCGGAAACATCAAAACAGGGGGAGGTTCCTGGGATGTACTAAGTGGTCAGAGGCCTAACAGGCACAACCCCATGCACTTTACCAAAGTCTGTCTAAAGAGAAGTCTGTTCACGCTGCAGCAATCATGGTGACGCCATGTCATGCAGAGACTAACAAGACCAGCAGCATGCTGCACCAGCTGTGTGTATGTAGCCTCGTTCATTCTTACTGTGTTTCACACATTACTCAAATAAAGATACAAGAGATAAGTTACAACGTACCTCTAAGTACCTCAACTAAATAGTTACACATGTCCTAGGGTAGATGTAAATCATACAATGTCACAGCATTGTTTTCTGCCACACCACTACAGCATTATTTTTTTTATCAAGTGCCATTTTGCAACACAGTAATCCAGCAATAGTTAATGTTCTATGTTCACGGTGCGGGAGGCCAGAGTTCTATTCCCAGTTAAGACAGCATTCTTTTTATGCATGCTAGGAAACTATATTAATAATTTATTAACATTTGGAGTCAAACGACTTGACTATTTGTGTGTGGCTGTGTTTGTACAACATTTGTGGCACGAGCGTAAACGGGATGTTATTTTCACATCACACCTATGAGAAACCTGTTGGTTTGTTCATCAGAATAAATATGATTGGCCTGCGCCAAAAAAAAGAAAGAAATGTGGTTTAATATGAGATGAAATAGATGCAATTAAGGTCTCGCCAACCTTTGTTTATTCAACGAAATAGACTATAATGTAACTTATGTATTACTATAGAGCCGCTGGTCGCATGTCAAGCGAAATGATTATGAAATAAAGCCTTTGTTTATTTCACACTGCACACTTAATATACTAAAACGATATTTTCAGTACAGAAAAAGATAAAGATTTTGGACGTGTGTGTGTGTGTGTGTCTGTATGTACCTGTATATGAGCACTATGATGAGTACAATAAGAGCCACTATGGAGGCCCCGACACCCACTCCGACTTGTGCCTCCAGGGGGAAGGTTAACTGGGCCTGGCTGTCGTACTGCACTTTACCCAGGGAGAAGTTGAGGTTTCCCATCTGGACCTGGAGGAGACACAGAGGGGGTAGTTCTTGACTTGGTTCTGTGGTATATCCCCAGAAAAATTAGGAGTAGTTTAATCTCACAATTTCATTCACTAAAAGAATATACTGTATAAGACTGACTATTCCGATCATACAGTAGGTTTCAACAGTGGTGGCCAACGGTTAGAGAAGTGGGCCTGTGACTCGAACATCGTCGGTTTGATCTCCCCGACCGGCGGGGAAGTGAATGAATAGCGGTCTCCCCCGTCCATCAATACAAACCGATGACGTGCCCTCGAGCAAGGAGCTGCTCGGTGGTCAACAGTCCTAGTGCTAGTGGCCAACAGTGTCAGACTGTGGTTGTACTGGGCGGCTCCTAGTGGTCAACAGTGTCAGACTGTGGTTGTACTGGGCGGCTCCTAGTGGTCAACAGTGTCAGACTGTGGTTGTACTGGGCGGCTCCTAGTGGCCAACAGTGTCAGACTGTGGTTGTACTGGGCGGCTCCTAGTGGATCAACAGTGTCAGACTGTGGTTGTACTGGGTGGCTCCTAGTGGCCAACAGTGTCAGACTGTGGTTGTACTGGGCGGCTCCTAGTGGTCAACAGTGTCAGACTGTGGTTGTACTGGGCGGCTCCTAGTGGATCAACAGTGTCAGACTGTGGTTGTACTGGGCGGCTCCTAGTGGCCAACAGTGTCAGACTGTGGTTGTACTGGGCGGCTCCTAGTGGATCAACAGTGTCAGACTGTGGTTGTACTGGGCGGCCCCTAGGTGTGAATGTGTGAGTGACAGTGACTTACAGTCCAGAGTTGCTACCAAGAGTTCCTACCACCTACAGTCCAGAGTTCCATAACCGTCTGTGTTGTAGTTGAGGAGATAGCAGTGGAGAGGATAAAACTTCTGATCAGAATGGTCTCTATATACATTCTCTCATTGTTCTAGTTTTCATCTATTCTAGTGAATAAAATACGAGTGAAATTAATAGATTCTTACGTTTTTTTTTTTTTTACACATAGAAGCATGCATTTCTAACAGAGAAACATTTATTATATCTCAATCATTCATTGTCCAATGACCCCAAACTGATGGTCTACGTCGTCTATACTGTTCCAGTAAATGGATTGAATGGGTCCTCGCGGTATCGCTTGATACCCGAAGGTTCAGGACACAGACCGGGTATGGGAAGAGAAAAGGAGGTATCGGTGCGTCCCTAATCATCTACTGATAACCGACTCACGGTGAACTCCGGCAGGCTGTCTAGGCCTTCCTGTTTCCTGCCGGCTGTGAGGGAGGGCTGCTGGGCTGGAGGCTCGCAGTACAGGTGGTTGTGGGTCAGAGTCTTCACAGCACAAACACCCTCCCCTATCAGAGCCACCACCTCCTCCTTGTAGATGGCCAGGTCCAGGTTCTCGCCCTGAGGAGAGGAGATGGGGGGTGTAATGAGATCATGTCAATGCATAGGAACACATTATTATTTAAAGGAACACGCCAACATTATGGGAAATGGACCAGCTAGCCTAGCTGTTGGCCAAAAACAGGGGTTTTAAGCTAGGCTAGCTGGTCCGTATCCGCTTCCATTCATTAGTGCTAGCTTGCAGCCAGATCTCAGATTCTACTGAAAGGAGGAATTTGGTACCTCACTTCTTGTCTGATTCTTCTGGAGAAGACTTGGTAAGCACATTTTCCATAATGTTGGCATGTTCATTTGAAGTACAGCTAACTTAACATTTTAATAGACCTGTCTCAAACCCTGCCCCTTTTCTTGATCCTCCAATCACAGCTGTCGCTTACCTCTGACTTCCTCGTACAAACTTTGTTTGTACGAGGAAGTCAGAGGTAAGCGACAGCTGTGATTGGAGGATCAAGAAAAGAGGGCAGGGTTTTGAGACAGGTCCATTACAGGTATAACATGGGAATTGAGAGTCAAATGTCTGAAACTGGAGTAACTAATGTTTTATTAACACTTAGTTCCTCATGACTTCCTTATTACTTCCTCATTAGTTCCAAGGCACTTCATTGTTATAATTGTGCCCCCTAATGTAGAGTGTTAGAGGTTTTTATATAATGAATAGAATAGTGTAACATCAGCCACCTCTACAGAGATGATGCTGCCAGGCTTGTGGTGGTAGGGGTTGCTCGGGTCGTTCTGGTTCAGAGGGTACAGCTCTGGGTTGGACTCATAGCGGAAGGTCTCGCCGCCCACCGAGCTGAAGTCAAAATGGAGGCTGTCCAACAGGAAGTCCACTTTGACCTTTGCCCTCCTGGCCTCCGGGCCCACCGCAGGGGTCGGACAGAGGATGAGAGAGGAGGTGCTCACCGTGCAGGGAGACTCGTACTGGAGGAGAAGGAGAAGGAGGAGGAGGAGGAGCGACGAAAGAGAAAAACAACATCACTTTATTTTCTGTTTATACAGGACATTTCTATTTGTTCACATACACCACCTGCACACTGCAGGCAAAAGTGGCCCAAATCAGATTTCTTTTTTGCTCAGATCTGTTCTCTTCACAACAGTGTGAACAGCAAAAATTCACATGGAAAGAAGAAACAGCTCTTTCACCTCCTCCTCATCCCCGTTATCTTCTGCTTGTGAATTAGCCTCAACTTATACATTAAACCATAAACTGTGACTTCAGTGTCCTCCATGTTTACGTACATCTTTGTTATTGTTCATTTGTGCATGATGCGTGTCAGTTCAGGAGTGTAACCAGTTCACACAGGAATCTGATATTGGCCACATTTAAAAAATTATGTGAACAGCCAAACAGAAACACATAGTAGGGGAGACGCAGGAGGGAAGGTTCTTTATTGAGACAGTAGGAAGGCTGAGAGGGAGACAGAGTAGGGGAGACACAGGAGAGACGGTTCTTTATTGAGACAGTGGGGAGGCTGAGAGGGAGACAGAGTAGGGGAGACACAGGAGAGAAGGTTCTTTATTGAGACAGTGGGAAGGCTGAGAGGGAGACAGAGTAGGGGAGACACAGGAGAGAAGGTTCTTTATTGAGAGTGAGACAGTAGGAAGGCTGAGAGGGAGACAGAGTAGGGGAGACACAGGAGAGAAGGTTCTTTATTGAGACAGTAGGAAGTCTGAGAGGGAGACAGAGTAGGGGAGACACAGGAGAGAAGGTTCTTTATTGAGACAGTAGGACGGCTGAGAGGGAGACACAGAGTAGGGGAGACACAGGAGAGAAGGTTCTTTATTGAGACAGTAGGAAGGCTGAGAGGGAGACAGAGTAGGGGAGACACAGGAGAGAAGGTTCTTTATTGAGACAGTAGGAAGGCTGAGAGGGAGACAGAGTAGGGGAGACACAGGAGAGAAGGTTCTTTATTGAGACAGTAGGAAGGCTGAGAGGGAGACATAGAGTAGGGGAGACACAGGAGAGAACATTCTTTATTGAGACAGTAGGAAGGCTGAGAGGGAGACAGAGTAGGGGAGATGCAGGAGAGAAGGTTCTTTATTGAGACAGTAGGAAGGCTGAGAGGGAGACATAGAGTAGGGGAGACACAGGAGAGAAGGTTCTTTATTGAGACAGTAGGAAGGCTGAGAGGGAGACAGAGTAGGGGAGACACAGGAGAGAAGGTTCTTTATTGAGACAGTAGGAAGGCTGAGAGGGAGAGAGAGTAGGGGAGACACAGGAGAGAAGGTTCTGGCTGGACTCTAGCTGGCTGGCGAGCAGGGATACTTCTCTTAATAATTCTGGTTAAGTTAGGGTTAAGGTTAGGGGAACTTAAAAGTGTTCTGAAAATGTAAAAAGTCAAAATAAATTCATATGAAATATATGTAAGCATTTGTAATACGTGAACATGTTACATTTTCAATACAATGTGTGAATATATTACTTATGGCTATAACATGATGCACATTATGCACCTTTTTTCTTGCGGTCGATTAGTACTTTGTTTACATATTTTAAGCGGGAGTGGGCTGGTCTTGATCTCCCCTCCTCTGCCTCTCTACTGTGTCCTACTGTCTCAAGAGAGACAAAACAAATGAATAAGGGGAGTAGACTGTCCAAGAAAACAAAAAAGAGCCACACCTGTTTGACGTAACACAGAGCTCCCTCTGGGCAGTCTGGCTCAGGGACGATCCTTCTCCACCGCTTCAGGGCACTGTACTCATCCGTCCCGCCTCTGCTCTTCCTCCTCACAGTGCTCCTCCTCCTCCTCCTCCTCCGGGGAGGGAGAGGGTCAGGAGGACTGAGAGTCACTCTGATTCTGGGCTCCTGCACCACGTCTAGGTTCTGACCCGACACCTGGATGATCCTTCCTCCCCTGGGGACCAACAACACATACAATGTCCGATATTATCGGCCGATATTGGCATTAAAATGTGATATCGGAAAATATCGGTATTGGTTTTCAATATATATATATTTTTTTTTACATTTATATAACCTTTATTTACCCAGGCAGGGGGGGGGGGGGGGGGGGGGACCCTGCATTATCGGTATCGGTTGATATCGGTATCGGAAATTAAGAGTTGGACAATATCGGTATATCGGTATCGGTAAAAAAGCCAATATCGAGCATCCCTAATTTTTCTTCTATTGGAATCTATGGATTAGGGGTGTAATAAAAAAAAAGAAGCATGTTCAATACAGCGTATTTAAATGTATTGACAGTTTTTCTGTAGAAGAGGACCCGGGGTTTATTATATATGTGCACGATGTTCTTACACTGAGATATGAGATGCCAAGCGAATCTCAGTATATAAAGGAACACGTCACCATTCTGGGAGTGGTGCTGCTCACCGTCTTCTCCAGAGTCAGACGATAGAAGATAGAGACCAATTTCCTCTCTGTGCGTTCGGTAGAAAGCCTAGCTGTTGTCGGCCAAAAACACCTCTCCCACAAGGCGGGCTCGTGGTCCATATCCGCTTCCACCCCATAACTTTAATTTCCCGATAGATGGTCATAAAAAACACTTTAGCTTGAATTTATTTATTTATTTATTGAGCTCTCATTTACAATACAATAATCACAGTGTGAAGTGCAAAGTGGCAGGATAAACAACATATTAAAAGGCTATGGTTAAGAGATGTGTTTTTTTAGCTTACTTTTGAAAATATTCAGCAAGCTAGCCTCCTTATATATAACATCCACCCACCTGAGGAAGCTTTTGGACGGAGCAGCCATGGTGATGTTGGGATCTGGGGTGTAATGATACACCACGCCCTGTAGGTGGCGCTCTGCCCCACCGAACCGCACGGTGATGCCGTGTTCTCCTGTTCTGTTGGTGCCTCCACTCAGACAGCTGATCTGATCATCCTGGATCTCTGAGCTGGACAGCGGAGCAAGAAAACAGACATTTCAACCACTAAAAAGTGCTGTATAATTATAATATATATCTATCTGTCAACAAGAATGGCGATTTTGAGGAGAAAATTTAATAGATTCCAACAATGTTTTGTGTTTTTCTGCTAGACTCACTCTGGTTAAAATGACAATTCTTCCCCTGCTAGACTAGGGTGACACCGTCTACTGATCCGCTTGATGTTCTCACCACTGCACTTTATATTCCTATAAACTGGCCATCCCTACACACCTGTCGTGAAATACACTGGTTTATGTTCATTTATAAAACTCTCCTTCGTCTGTCACCCCCCTACCTGTGTAGTTTGTTGAAATTTGCACCTGCCGTCTACAATACCAATTCTTCAAATCACATCCTGCTGAAAATCCCCAAAACACAGTCAGTAATTGTTGGTCAATCAGCATTTCAGTCTGCCGTGCCCACAGACTGGAACAATTTACAAAAAAGTAAAAAATTTGACAATTTCATCCCCAAATCAGCCGACACCTGCAACTGCTACTAAACTAGCACCTGCATCCGCCTACCTGCTGTGGCCGTTCTGTTTAGATCTGTTTGTCTTACCATGTTTTAACTTGTTTTAATCTTGCTCTGTTTTAACTTCGTATTTCTTTTACCCCCTGCCCTCTATCCCCCAAAAGGCTGTGCCTTTTGCCAGGTCGCCTGTAAATAAGAATTTGTTCTTAATGACTTACCTGGTTTGTTTTATCGTATGCCCCAATCTCCCTTTTCTCCTTGCAACCTTTTTCTCCTTTTCTCATTATATTATAAGATAATGATTGAAATGATCTGTCATGATATTATTTCAGACAAGGCACTTTAAAAATCAATTCATTGGTATCATTTGGACAGTTTAAATCCATGATCGCAAATCCTCTCTCCTCTGTTGTTTGCATTCTTTGCAAGTCATGATTGTACTTTTTAAAGGCTCTACAAGGCGCTAGTTCGTCTAAAGCGCTTCAGGAGTTTAACTCACGATCATCTGGATCACAACAGGAGTTTAACTCATGATCATCTGGATCACAACAGGAGTTTAACTCATGATCATCTGGATCACAACAGGAGTTTAACTCATGATCATCTGGATCACAACAGGAGTTTAACTCATGATCATCTGGATCACGACAGGAGTTTAACTCATGATCATCTGGATCACAACAGGAGTTTAACTCATGATCATCTGGATCACAACAGGAGTTTAACTCATGATCATCTGGATCACAACAGGAGTTTAACTCACGATCATCTGGATCACAACAGGAGTTTAACTCATGATCATCTGGATCACAACAGGAGTTTAACTCATGATCATCTGGATCACAACAGGAGTTTAACTCATGATCATCTGGATCACAACAGGAGTTTAACTCACGATCATCTGGATCACAACAGGAGTTTAACTCATGATCATCTGGATCACAACAGGAGTTTAACTCTTGATCCTCTGGATCACAACAGGAGTTTAACTCATGATCGGCTGGATCACAACAGGAGTTTAACTCATGACCGGCTGGATCACAACAGGAGTTTAACTCTTGATCCTCTGGATCACAACAGGAGTTTAACTCTTGATCCTCTGGATCACAACAGGAGTTTAACTCATGACCGGCTGGATCACAACAGGAGTTTAACTCTTGATCCTCTGGATCACAACAGGAGTTTAACTCATGATCGGCTGGATCACAACAGGAGTTTAACTCATGACCGGCTGGATCACAACAGGAGTTTAACTCATGATCGGCTGGATCACAACAGGAGTTTAACTCATGATCATCTGGATCACAACAGGAGTTTAACTCATGAGCGGCTGGATCACAACAAGGCAGGAGCCACTCACACGACACAGGGCACTCCTCCGATCAGCACGATGACCTCACTGGGGTGTCCGGTCCGTAGACTTTGGCCCCTGATGTTGAGAGCTGAGCCTCCGGCCTTGGGCCCCCGCTGGGGGAAGATGCCCCTCAAGACGGGGTCCTGGGGAACAGAAGGGGTGAGAGATCGGGGAGGAATGAGGGTTTTTGCCACAGACAACATTAGCTTAGCTTAGAATGCATGTCTATCATTTACAACTTGGGCCAATAATTACTAATACAATGGGTGCCATGTTGAACAAATAATTGTTGTGACAAAAAATAAATAATGCCCTCCATAACATCACCATGATAAGATGCTTAACATTGTAATGATCAGCTGGCACAAAATCCCACATTGATTAAAAACTAGGATCACAGAGCTAACAGGGCTGCCACTGAAAAGTGCAATGGTCAAACGGTTTGTCTATGGCTCTGGTTGTAGTGGATGTATTGGTTGGTGTGTTTGTGATTACTGTTGTTGTTGTTGTTGTCGTTACCTGGAAGCTGAAGGTCTGAGCAGACAGTCCGTGTCCTCCGCCCCTCACCTTGACCGACGCCTGCCCACTCTTCTCTCCTCCGCTGCCTGTGGTCTCACACACAATCCTACAGGAGAGAGAATACTGAGGCATGGAACACCCTGAAGGTTGTGGCTGTGACTAACCTGTCTTTACATCAACAAGGAAAAGCAAGTCTACCTTTTCAAGGAAAACACAGGGTGTCTCGTATCAGCTGAGGACGTGGATATGGACATACCTGGAGGACACCTCATATCAGCTGAGGACGTGGATATGGACATACCTGGAGGACACCTCATATCAGCTGAGGACGTGGATATGGACATACCTGGAGGACACCTCATATCAGCTGAGGACGTGGATATGGACATACCTGGAGGACACCTCATATCTGCTGTGGATGACGGCGCAGGGGACCCCGGCTACGGTGACAGAGTTCTGGATGTCTTCAGCCCTCTGGCCCAGGTTAGAGCCAGAGATGGTCAACACCGTTCCTCCTTCCACCGGGCCGGACACCGGGTCCATCTGAAGCAGCCCACAGAGAGAGAGAGAGAGAGAGAGAGAGAGAGAGAGAGAGAGAGAGAGAGAGAGAGAGAGAGAGAGAGAGAGAGAGAGAGAGAGAGAGGTCACCGTTGGTTGAAACTCACTCCCAGCCTTTCTCTCACTCCATTTCAAAAGTCTGGTGAAACTCACCCAGTAGAGTGGTGGAGACTTTGTACAAAGTACACTACAAAGATTTTTACGAGATACCATTTGCAAGAATAGTTTTATAATTTATTATTTAATAGTATTAAGGGGACTGCAAATTCTTTGTATCCAAGTGAACATTAGATTAATTAGAAAATGGCCGTGTCTTGGGAGGATTCAGTGGAAGAGGCGTACAAAAGGAAAGGAAAAATACTTTACAAAAGGATATGCAGATTTGGCTGCAGAAACAGGCGAGGGTAGAAAACTATGGTTTTTCCGGTGGAAGTAGGATGCAGATGATTTATAGCATGATCGACTTTATCATTATTGGGAGAGTTGGGGATTCGTGGATAGAGTTTGCAAAAAGCGCTAAATGAGATGTCGGAAGAAGCATTGAAAGGCAGTCAGTGGATTTGGTTGAGGAGAAATAATGTCAGCTGGGGGCCAAAGTAAACATAGGGTAAGAGTATTCCTTTTCTTCTCTGTTGTTGCTGTTTCATGTGTGATTCATACTGGACTTTTCATCTGTACTTTCATCTGCTCTCTCTCTCTATTCCTCTCTTTTTAATTTTAACTAAACACATTTTCATTGTCTGAAGTTGAACCCTCGCATCAGGCAAAAACTGGGCCGTTTTATCTTTTGACGACTGCATACCTTTTTGCAAAGCTTAGCTTTATACTTCATACTTATAGCACATGCATGAGTCTGGTCTCTTTTGAAAGGTAACCTTCTGAAGTTGCTAACACAATAAACACTTTGCGTGCTAATGAAATAGAGTAACAGAGGTGTGAACACACTGAAGTAAAAGTTGTGTGTGTACTCACATTTCTGTTTAGTGGTTGCCAGATGCCTGTTTTTAAGTTCCATTCCTCCCTGGACTTTTGAAAACCTATACCTACAGGTAGTTTCTGACAACGATAATGATATTAATATCTGTGTAATAAAAACATCAGTGTCCATCTCATTATCTGCACTAATGCTGCAAACTAGACTGAGAATTGATATCGACCAGAGTTGTGTTTTTAAAAAAATCGCCACCATCTGAAGGTTGACCGAGATAGAAACATCTGTTTCCGTCTAAAAGCTAAGGCCTCCACAGAGTATAGGACCCGGTGCAGGGCAGGTGCGCTTCATCTTTGACGCATGAGTGCCCATGAGGCGCACGCAGGATGTAACTCACAAGGTGGATGACGGGAGCAGGGCAGGTGTGTTTGATCTTGTCGGTGCAGGAGTCCCGGTAGACACACCGGGAGCTGGCGGTGCCGCCGCACCACACGCAGCCGTACTTCAGGTCGGCCGTACGACACCGGCTACAGTCCGACCGACCCACGGAGCAGTTGAACAGAGTGACTGGGAGACAGAGGAGAGAGATGAGAGGCGATGCACTCGCAAAACACATTACACATTTATACTAAGCAAACATTATTTCATTCAAAACTCATGAATCGAGATATTTCAAGTCAAAATTCTTACTGGACTACGAATAATGTTGCTGGTTTGGAGGAGAAATGTCAACTTCATTATGATGTAACTTATGTTTTTGACAGTCTTTCTTGTGTCACATATTGTGATTGCAAACATGCACACACACACACACACACACGCACACGCACACACACACGCACACACACACACACAGTAGTAACTACACTCACCCTGTAGGTCCTCCATGCTGTCGATGGGGAAGTAGTTTCTCCTCCTCACGTGGATCATGGCTTGGTATTCCTCCATGGAGGCAGAGTAGGCATACTGAAACCAAAACAAAGGAAACAGGACATTCCTCAGACCCTTACAGACCCTGACCCACCATAGACCCAGGGGGGGGGGGGGACAGGTGATCTTTAGGGGGAGAAGAATTGTACTTGCTTGTGAGATTGTCTTAAAACAAGTTTCTAGTTTCAAGATATGTTTTTCTTTGGAGAAGATCTTGTTCCACAATGAGTAGGCTGATCATTATTATTTTTGTGGCTGTATCCTTAAAAAGGGAAATAAAACCATGTAACCTTGCAGTCTGCTTTTTAATTATGCATTGGGTTAAAAATAAAGACAAGGTCTGCTGTTTGTTGTATAAGTAAACTGAACAACCTACTTCATAAGTCAAATACAAGTTTGAATATGTATTCTTCTTTGTTTTTAACCAGTGGATCCCTTTAACTAAGGCATGGGATATCATTGGTACAGCCTCCATACAGCAGAGCAGCAGCCTGATATGTAGTCCAGTATGTTCTGACCTTGTGTAGTTGACAGGTGATGAGGAAGGTGGAGAGCCGGGTGGTGTCTGCCTCTACGTAGGCCTCCACCACCACAGACTGGTCCTCTATGTCCAACACACACTCGTAGTCCAGATCCTTATCCTGAAACACACACGCACACGCGCGCACACGCACACACACACGTCACAAAATGGAATGGTTGCAGGGGTAGAAAACAAACAAGTATGTTTACTTAAAGGTGCTATGAATAACATTGGGCCACTAGATGTCACAATAGAGCACCAGCATGTCAGCTCAACTAGCAGCACATTCATCCAATGGGTGCATTCATTGTGGGGACATGGGAAGTAAGGAGGGGATACATGCATGCAACATATAAATAACAACATTCATTTTGGACCCGCAATTCTTAATTTCTTTTTTTTAAATCAATCATTTATTTTGGGGAAAAGCAATACTTTTATTCTGCGCCTTTCTAAAAGCTCTGCGGATGTATTATTTTTTGTTTTTGTTATTATCTACAAATAAATCGTATCTATAGCACCTGAAAGGGAATACTTCACCCAGAAATGGTCATTTGTATATCAATTATTCATCCCATGATGCCTTGAATTCATAAAGATTTATTTTCTTTGTCTCCACGGTGAACGTAGAATAAAAAAAAAATGGTAGCCATACTTGATGAATTGAAGTGAATTGAGATTAAGTTTAACAACAGCAAAACTATATCGAAACATCTATTAACAAAACATTTCCAGTAAAATACTCTCATGCAAGAACGAGTAGCGTGCCTTGCAAAACTGACCTCACGTCAGTTTTCCTGATGCATGTGTTTGGGAAGTACTGGGCACAATGGCTGGATGAATGAGAATTTGATTATACTGCATGAGTTGTGAGATAGTTTGTAAGCAGATTTGAGTTTTGATATAGTTTAGCTGTTTTTTTTATTCCATGGAGGCATGCAAGAAAAAAACAATTTGATATACAAACTATAATTTTACAAAATATAATAAAACTATAATAGTATTCCTTTAAGTAGAATTATAATTGAATGCCTACTTTGACCAGGGTACCACTCTATCTGGTAATTTCTACTTTTCTACATATTTGTATGTCTTCCATGTCATAAATGTCTTGATGAAACAGTACTGTATATCTGTATGTCATAAATGTCATGATGAATTGAAAATGGGGGACCCTGATGTAAACAAGACGAAAGTATTTCTCTGGTCTGCATCCCCTTAACAATTGTTTGTATTGAGCCGTACTGTATTGTACCCATTCTGTAATCTGTTAATAAAGTTTTCAATCAATGAATCAATACAGGGTACTACTCTATCTGGTAATTTCTACTTTTCTACAGGGTACCACTCTATTTTCTACATTTCATACTTTCCTTTCCACCTCTGGGATGGAGCTCTACATTCACATTTTTATTAGGATAACCATTCAATGACACAGTGAGTGACATCACGACAACCACTAGTCTTAATGAGCTCTACACAGGTGGACGGCTGGGTGGCTGTACCTGAAACAGGTGGAGGTGTTGACCAATCAGAGTGATCTTCTTCTCCACGTTGACGGGAAGAAGAGAGGAGCCCTGGACCTTCTCCACGCAGGGACACTCCTGCTAAAATAGCATTGGACATTACAGGCTGCGGAACACAAGGAGAAGCGCTGACGCTTTATACTGTAAGTACTAAGTTAAGAGTCTGATGAGTCGTTGAGTGTGTGTATGAGGACTGTACGGACAATTGATTGGCACAAACCAAATAAACCACAGAACCTCTGAACACCTAATAATAACTGAAATCCCAATTGACCGATCCCAAGCTCTGCCCTCTCTTATCTTGACTGAGAAAAGCAACAGTTGTCATTGGAGTGTCCACAAAAAAGCCAGAAAAAAAAGCTTAGCTTGACTGAGGAAATGTCTTTCTTATGTCCCTACATATATTGTGGGACAGGTGGCGAAATCTTAAATTTTATGTCACCTAGATTATTGTGCACCAGTATGGTCCTCTGCATCCAAAGGTCAACTAAAGAAATTGCAAACTGCCCAGAACAGAGCTGCAAGGTTAGTTTTACATTGTTCCATGAGAACAAACACCATCACTATGCACCGGCAACTCTCATGGTTAACGGTAGAGAATAGGCTGGTTTTCAACACAGTTACATTTTTCAGGAACACTGTCTTTTCGTCTCAACCTGTTTTCTTATACAAACAAATTGTCAGATGCAGTCAGGTTCATTCTTATTTTACTAGGTCAGCTGATGATGGACAGATTATGTTACCACGTCCAAAATCAAATGCTTTAAAGAGGACTGTTGTTTATCGTGCCATCAATCATTGGAATAACTGCCCACTGAACATAAGTAAATTGAATAGTAAAGTGTCTTTCAAATACCACCTGAGAATGCACTACTTAAATATGTGAGCAAAATATTCTGATGTTGATAATGATGTCTACAATGTTTTACTGTTTTTAGATTATCATTGTTAATTGTGATTGTTGTTATATTTTGTGTTTTCTGTTGTCTTTCTGTGTGGACCCCAGGAAGACTAGCTCGCCACTTAGGTGACAGCTAATGGGGATCCTTTTAAACAATAAACAACAATAAACTGAGGAAAGTGACAGTTGGAATTGGAGGGTCAAGAAGAGAGAGTGGAGCTTGGAATCTGTCGATTACATTACTGACTGACTACTGCAATTTTCAGATCTCAGGAAGCTGCAAATGTTCATGACTTTACAGTGTGACACCGGACCTGTGGAGTAAAGAAAGCAAAAACCAAAACCATAAACAGAGAAGGGCCAGGCCCAGACCCAGTTGATAATCGTTGTTTGTTTGGTACGTTGGACTCCAATGTACGGACAGCTATGATGACAACAACACTATGACTACAAATGTATGACAACAGCAGATGTTACTTAGGACAAAAAGACACACTACAATGCCAGGTTGAACACAAACATCAAACAAAAAGGAGCAGGGAAGGGAATCCGACAAGTTCTCTACAGTGCGCCTAGTGATTTCTTTGAGCCAGAGCGATATATTGCCTTCACCTGGCCAGAATTTGAATGGGATTCAATGACGATGGTAATGAGGTATTGGTCAACGAGATCCTCCAGACTAGTGCCCCAAATTCTCGAGTTCCATCCCTGTGTAGTACTTATAGTCATATAGTTAGCCTTTTATTTTATTTTTTGTAGAACTGGCCAAGATCAAGAAGGGTAGCCAGAATCCTACTATTTCTACTTCAAGATGAGAAAATAATGTCCGTCCGTCTATCTGTATCCATTTTTCTCTTCAATGCCTTGGCCATTCATTTTGAAAGTGCACATGGGCATTGAGCATTGGCATAGGCAGAATCTTTCATTTCCGTTTACAGTATGAGCCTTTTTGGCACGTCTGCAGGGATGGAAGTTGTTTCGCAGTGTAATTATTACAGTGTAACGCCAGTAGTCAGCAATAGCACTAGCAGATCCAACTGCTATAACGTTAGCGTTAGCACATTAGCTATCTGTTGTTGTTGACAGGTAACATCACGTGCTCCATCTTTACGAGTGGCAGCATTGCTTCATAAACGTTCAGGAATGCAGTAACAATAATGCAAGTTGGAGTCACGCAGGCTGGGTGTGAGAGGAGCACATAGTTGTGGCACGCACGTCCCCGGGTAACACCATTATTGATGAAAGTAGGTTGTATGAAGAAGAGGTCTGTATATACCAAAGCTACTACAACGTTAACCACTGTACAACTTCCCGCCACCGTGCGTCTGTCCTGAAGCACATCTTTACATTGAATGATTTTCCAAACAATTCCTTTTGAGAGAGAGAGAGAGAACAATGGTGCAGCGAGCGTGTAAACGCCTGTCACACCTCTACTCACCGGCAATTCAGAGACAGCGGAGGAATCTGATTGGTAGTTTGAGTCAGGGCCGGGGTCAATATCGGAGTCAGTCGAGTGGAAAGCTACTGTGTCCGTCTCCACCTCTCCCTCCCCCTTGTCCCCCTCTTTCACCCGCGGTAGTGAGACGTGTTCCTCGGAGGCGGTGAGGGGAACAACAACGTCCTTATCGCCGCCGCCGCCGGCGGCTAACAGAACCACACCGCTAGCGGTGGTCAAGCTAACGTCAGAGGAGCCTGTGACTTCGCCTGAGGGTTCTAGAACACCGAGGTCAGACGACTCTGTCGCCTGGCCGCCGCCGGTGCCGCTGGGTAACGTAGTCTCGGAGAAATCAGAACCACCCTCTCCTCCTGGCATCTCGGCGAGCTCGCTGGTGGACTCCGTGCCGGTCGCGAGGTCTCCCTCTGCTGGACCTCCGGTGGCTCCGTGATCCCCCTCTTCTCCTCCCGTTGGCGCGTCCCCTTCGGACCCTCCTCCTTGTGAGCTAGTGGTCACCTCCTCCAGGGCTGTGGTGGTGACCCGGGTGGACAAGCTAATGGAGGGAGAGGTCTGACCCTGGGTAGTAGGGGGCAAGGTTGTGGGCACAGCCGTGGTCTCTGGGGTGGTGGGAGGCGTCACTGTGGTGCTCATTGATGGGGCAGCAGCTGTAGTGGTCGGGGCAGGTGGCTCTGTGGGTGGGGGCTGTGCTGTTGTTGCTTTTGTTGTTGTTGTTGTTGTGATGGTGGTGGCGGTAGTCGGGACAGAGGGAGTTAAGGGGCGTGGCTGGCGGGTAGGTGAGGAGGTGTTGGGGGGTCGAGGTTTGAACTGGATGATGGAGCAGCAGACAATGAGAGAGAGAGGAGGGGAGAAGACATGGAGAGGGAAGAGGAGAGGGGAGAGAGGAGTTGGGAGAGGGAGGAGGAGGAGGATAAAGGGGCGAGATAAAGGGGTGAGAGAGGAGAAAGAGGAGAGATAAAGGGGAGAGATAAAGGGGAGAGATAAAGGGGTGAAAGAGGAGAAAGAGGAGAGATAAATGGGAGAGATAAAGGGGTGAGAGACAAAAAAGAGGAGAGATAAAGGGGCGAGAGAGGAGAAAGAGGAGAGGAGGAGGAGTAAGAGGAGGAGATGAGAGAGAACGGGAGAGGGATGAGTTGACAGAGAGATACAGTAGGAGGAGAAAGACAAGAATGGAGAGGGAGAAAGGGGAGAGGGAGAGACAAAAGAGAGGGAGAGAGAGAAAAGAGAGGGATACAGAGAGAGGGAGACGGAGAGAGGGAGACAGAGAGAGCGGAGATCATGGTAAAACAGAAGGGTATGAGAGTACATTAAAACAGACTCACTACAACAGATGATAAATACTGAAAAACAATAATTCTTAATAAAAGCAAAAAAAACACACAATGAAAACAAACAAATGAAATACACAAGAAAAACAAAGAGGACAAACACAAACTAACATACACTGTATTATGTGTCCATTACTGGTGTCATTCTATAGTAGTAGCTGCTTAGTAGAAGCGTCCTATTATTGCCTTTACATTTTATAATTTGATAACCCCACAGCGATAGCTTTGTGATAGTTTATTCTCAAACGCCTTCTTTAACATTTTACAATAAACCAACACATCATGTATATACCCTGCAATAGTTTACAAATGCTCCACTAGGCAATATAACCAGATTGCCGATGGTTAAAGGAATAACTAAAATAATTATGTACAATTTGATTTAAAGGGGACATGTACTGCTATTCCTAGCACTATTTGGGCAACTTTACACAATTCCTGTTAGTCTATTGAAGACATCTGTAAGGTTTTTTTCAAAAAAATGCATTGTTTTATATTTCTAATCAAGTACTCAAAACCATCATTTTCCAGCTTCAAGATTTCAGGCTGTTATGGCCTGGCTCCGCCCATAAGCACTTTGAGTGACAGTCAGTCCACACAGTCTGCGACTGGTAGACAGAGAGAGATAGAGAGAGAGAGAGAGAGGGGGGGGGGGGGGGTGCGAGAGAGAGAGAGAGAGAAAAAAGACAGGCTGTCTCTTGCTTTCGTTTTTTCTCTCCCTGCGGCAGCTTGTGGGGGGGGGGGGGGGGGGCCTCCCTTCCTCCCCTCTCCCGTGTGGCGCGGCAGGTCCCCCCCCCCCCCCAAGTGCTCCCTCCCTCTGTCTCCCTCTCTCTCTCTGTCTCTCCCTCTCTCTCCCTCTCTATCTCTCTCTCTCTCTCCCTCCAGAGTATGCAGAGGTGTCGGGTTTCACTGCCTCGCAGTATGAGGAAGTGCTTTTCCACTCGCTGTCTAGTCTAAGTAGATTGTGGGCGGGCATTAGCTACAACCACAGAGCCAATCACATCACTGTCTTCTACCCAGAGCCTGAATGACGTGACTCAGGCCTTCAAATCAGGATGGACTAATTTACTGGAGCAGGAAATTATCTGAGCTGAATCAGAGCAATCCGCCAATATGGTATTTAGACACTAAAACACATTGATACTAACTCCTATTATTATAATACAATGCCAGAGACTGAAAAATGACATTTATAGTACATGTCCCCTTTAAACAAATTGCAATAGCAAGCGGGGCTGTTTGACCACATCACAGATTCTACCTTTAAATAAACAGCTTACCAATTATTTCTTAGAATGACTCTGTGGTGAATGCTTATAAAGACATACAGTAAATAGTTTATACATGTGTTGCAGCCAGGGTTCAGGTGTGGTTCAGGGTCACAAGACCTTTACCCAAACAACTGTTTTTAAAGCACAGCTGAGGATGGAGGACAGTGGGACTCACGTTTTGATTGTAGACGGTGACTCCGTGGTCACATGTGTGTTTGTGTGTGCACACGTGCTGGTGGATACACCAGTTACAGCCCCACCGGCTGCTCACACAGCCCTGACATCTGCAGAACGGAGAGACAAGACAGAGAGAGAGACCAAACTCACTGTTGTGCAGCTATTTGTTTGTCTAAACACCTGAAACTAGTAAAAGGTGTTCATTCAACATGTTTTGAACTCTGGCCCATATGTCTTCCTTAATAAAGAAAGACACCAACATTATGGGAAATGCGCTTACCGTCTTCTCCAGAGTTAGACGAGAAGATAGATACTGGTTTCCTCTCTGTCCGTTCAGTAGAACGCTATCAGGCTGCAAGCTAGCCTAGCATAGCACTTAATGAATGGAAGCGGATACGGACAACTAGCCCAGCTTAAAAGTGTTTTTGGCCAACAACTAGGCTAGCTAGTCCGTTAATTTGTACTAAGCTAGGCTAACTTGCAGCCGGATAGCTTTCCACTGAACGCACGGAGAAGAAAATGGTATCTATCTTCTCGTCTGACTCATTATTTCCCATAATGAATCAATCCATGCTGTTCTTCATACTGGATGCCCATAGCTCTGGCTAGTTATCCACTAACGACTGCAAAGTCAACCGGTTCACGATCCAGTGTGTACAAGAAAACAACACTGACTTATATTGTACTTTGACTGCACTGTGGAGTAGATTTCAGCATTATTTCCAGTGCTTGTACAGATAGGAGCGTGACCCCATTGACTTGACCAGTATGAGGAACCTCATGGTTTGGGCTGAAAAAAGACTCTATCGATCAACAACATCATTGTTAAATAAGAAATAGGGTTTGGGTTTCCAAAATCTGAACTATCCCTTTAGGGCTTCAGGCAGGGCTGCTCTGCTACCTACATGCAGTATGTAACATTTTAATCTTTGGACCTAAATATGCACCAAGCTGGTGTTAAATGTACTCTGATAGAGTGACACACACACACACCGAGCTGGTGTTAAATGTACTCTGATAGAGTGACACACACAGAGCTGGTGTTAAATGTACTAATCTCCTATAGAGTCAAATAAATGTCAAATATACACAGATTTCAGTGTATAACATAATGTCAAACCATGTGTAATACTTGTTATGTCTGTGTGCATGTCTCTGTAAGTGTGTAACTGTGTATGTATGTGTGCGTGTGTGTGCATGTTCAGATTCAGATTCAGTGTGTGTGTGTGCATGCATATGTCCGTATGCTGTGTGTCCTTGTGTCCTTGTGTCCTTGTGTCCGCGTGTCCATGTGTCCGTATGCCGTGTGTCCATGTGTCCATGTGTCCGTATGCCGTGTGTCCATGTGTCTGTGTGTCCGTATGCCGTGTGTCCGTGTGTCCGTGTGTCCGTGTGTCCGTGTGTCCGTGTGTCCGCGTGTCCGTGTGTCCGTGTGTCCATGTGTCCGTGTGTCCGTGTGTCCGTGTGTCCGCGTGTCCGTGTCCACTCACGGCCTGCGTCCAGAGAGCTGCTGGACCAGACTACAGTCGTAGAAGGTAAAGTCAGTCTCCGCCATGGTGACGTTGAGGAACCTCAGAGCCAGGGTCACCATCACTGAGTCTGAGGGAGCAGGAGACAGGTGGTGTTAGGGAGGCACCAGTAACAGTTACCACTCAGAGCCAGGGTCACCATCACTGAGTCTGAGGGAGCAGGAGACAGGTGGTGTTAGGGAGGCACCAGTAACAGTTACCACTCAGAGCCAGGGTCACCATCACTGAGTCTGAGGGAGCAGGAGACAGGTGGTGTTAGGGAGGCACCAGTAACAGTTACCACTCAGAGCCAGGGTCACCATCACTGAGTCTGAGGGAGCAGGAGACAGGTGGTGTTAGGGAGGCACCAGTAACAGTTACCACTCAGAGCCAGGGTCACCATCACTGAGTCTGAGGGAGGAGCGATCTGTAGTGCTGAATTTCCCTCAGGATACATAAAGGATTTCTATTCTATTCTAAGTCAAGCAACTACTTTCCAACACTGGTCAGTGAGCATTCACACCATTGTGAAAAATTAGGTTTGATATATATATATTAGGGCTGTCAAAATTAATGCTTTAACTTAACTCTGGAGATTCATTTAAATTATTTAAAATAAAATAAAATGTATCTAGATTAATCTATGGAGTGAAACATTTTCAATGTTCTGAACTTTCAGCAGTATATTTGCTTGTTATTTTTTTGCATTGACTCATGCACCTTTTTGAAAATCATCTGACATGAAGATGGAACACATTTTTGTTGCTAATATGATTTATATTACTGGTAGTTCATACAAGACATTATCGTCCTCTAAGGCAATCTGCACTTTAACATAGGCCTGGGTTGTTTTTATTTCTGCGGATATAAGAAAGTGGTCTAGCTGAGTCAATGTTGATGGTTTTGTTGAACATTATGTTAAAAATAAATATGAAGTTTGGAAGGGGGCAGGAAACATACGTTTTCTTCATCCTGCTCCTTTTCGGCCATGGGTGTATCATGTTAAAAAAAAAAGATGTTGGTGATATTGTGCAAAGATGAACTGTACCCCCATGTACGAAACAAAATAAAATGAATGAATGAATGAATTTGTATTTCACAGGAGAGAAACTGTATTCAAAGAAAGCTATTAAAATAGTATTTTAATCTAAATATACTTTCTTTGTGTTGATTTGACATTAATTCCATGATTTTACTCAAGTAAATATCTGTTACAAGCTTCCGTTTTAAGTAGAAAAATGCGATTTTTAATCTAGATTAAGGGGCAGCTGAGTGGCGCAGTCGGCAAGGCGCTCGAGATGCTGGTATCGAGCCCAGCTCTCTGCGTTGCTACCGGCTTGGCCGGTCGTCATACTAACACAATTGGCAGTGTTAGAGGGTGGGAAAGCCGGTGGGTGGGGATTGGACGTTGTGGACAGCGACTCCTACAGGTCGGTTGGGTGACGCCGGTACGGCGGAAACAGGAATTATCGGGGGCAGCGTGAGCCTCCCACGCATTACTCCTCGCCACTGAGAGTTCGAGCTGTTGCGGTGAAAAGATGCGACAAGCTGCCTCCTCTTGTACCGGAGGGGACACGTGATGCAAGGCTTCTGTCCTCACTACAGCTGACCAGTGGGAGGCATAGTCTAGCAACGTTCAAGACAGGGGAGGGAAGAATTGGAAATACAAAATTGGGATGGGAGAAAAATTGAAAAATTAGGAGAAAAAGTGGATAAAAAAAAAATTGATTACACCATCTAATACCTGTCTATTCCTTGAGTTGTTTTCCCCCGGCAGCCAAACCACAAACAAACACGTATATCAAAGGAAACAAGTACAAGCAACATCTAAAATGTCAGAGTTCAACACTTCTCTAATCTTCTATCGGAATGAAATGTTCTAACTTCAAGGTTTTCTGTAGTTCATTCAATTTGTACAGGGCATAGATAGTATTTAACGTTTTGCCTAAGTAATCCTGTGACCTAGTACCATTATGTGCTGTATTTAAAATCAATCAAAGAGCAGAGATAATAATAAGCAGCATCATAAGCAGATCCTTATAGATACATAAAATACAATGCAAGTTCCTTCTCTTAGTTCAATAAGGCCATCCCACTTTTTCATATAAAACACAATGTTAAAAATGTAGGGGTTTTAAGGTGGAGGGAGAGGCATGCATGTACAGAATGTCACCATAACCAAATACAGACATAACTGTTGCTTGTACAATGGTCTTGCTGTGGCTGCCTGCCCACTGTTCCCAAGTGGTTAGGGTCAAATGCAGCTCTGGGAATCACTTCCCCACAGGGATTAGATAAATCCCTTTTACAAAACATATTAATTTAGTTACTGTGGTTGCTACTTTGCTACTTAACATGTGACTATTGTCGGGGAAATAGGAGCTTGTCTCCTCCCTCTCCCCAAACTCCAGTTTTATGGTTCCCCCCCTCCCCTCTCCTGTGTATAAATAAGCCCCCTTCCTATGAATCGGTCTCTTACTGTATCTCCTGGTGTCAAAGCTGGTCACTGGGTGAGAGCCATCCAAAGCCATATTCTCCAACTTTGTATTTGATCCTTTCATTCTGAGTTAATAAATTGTATTAACTGGATCTCCATTGACTGAGTAAGTTAATATGTAATCAACAATTGGCGTCGCAAACTTTCCGTAATCAACACTATCTATTGTTGCTATACTGCTAGCAGAAAAGGGGTGTTTTGCTTATTTTTGGCTTGTTGGATGTATGTTGGTAAATAAATATCTAAAAAAAAAAAAAAAAAAAGAAGAAAAACCAGGTTGTCACTCACCATCTCCCGAGCCAATGGGAGGCAGGCTGCTGGCATCGGGGGTGGAGCAGGTAACACCGGTGACAGTGAGGGACGCTGGACTTTCTTTGTCCTGGAAAAAACAGGAGTAGGACTCTTCTTCTCTAAGACTGGGTAGACCTACTACTGACACAACAATCTGAGAGAGGGGGGGGGGGGGGGGGGGTATCATCACATCATGTAATAAAATAGCCAATCACATCACATCACATCACATCACATCACATCACATCACATCACATCACATCACATCACATCACATCATCCCAGCCTCTCATGTCTTACATCAGCCTTCTCTCCCCTGCTGATGTTGTATAGATTGAGGGTCTGGACACTGAGACATTGCTGCTCCCTGTCAAAGCTCCACAGCCACTGGCCCTGCAGCGCCCCCCGCTGGCACTCCGACCGCTGGCCACACCTGGGGAGGGGTGGAGGGGTATGAAACAAATACATCTAAAATGGTAAATATCTCTCTCTCTCTAATACACCCTGGTCCATCCATGGACTCACCGTCCATCCAGCGTCCACCAGCCACAGTAGGTGTCTCTGGTTGAGAGACAGGACTGACAGATAACGAAGGTTATCCTATAACCCTAGTTACATGAGTTCTTGCGAGCGTTCTGCTCACTATGGGATATTACCACGTTACTTTGAAAAATTCCGCTACATGCACCTTACACTTGTCCGGCGAGGCCCCTGTCCGCCCATATGCATATAGGAGCATATGCATGAAGGGCACAAAAGGTGAAGGCCCTTCTCCACCTGGCAGATGTTAGATGAAAAGACAGGAGAGAGAGCTTTTTCTTTGTTCCTTTTGGGTGAAAACCAGGAGTTTTAACGGGGAAGAGGGGCAGAGGGAGGGGGAACACATCCAAGGCGTAGCCCCTCGCCCGTCACCTCTAATGCCTGCTCGACGCTGCCAATGGCTAGTGACGGGTGCGCTCGTTTTATACCACCTCCTCGTCACACGCACAGTGGGACTAGGGAACCCCCGCGGCGCACAGAGGAGGTCGCACGGAGTATCACAGGTGGAGCCAAGAGAAATACTTCCCAGGTCCGGGTGGTGATGCCATTCTTGGGATCCAAAAAATAGCAACCACAAAAACGAACTAAGCTAAATGCCACTTGCTTGCCGTGTGCGTCTAGCGAGCACTTCCTGAAGTGAAAGAAACGGGAAGGCGGAAGTACGGTCACACCCCTCGTCTATATGCATTATGGGCGGACAGGGGCGTGGCCGGAGAAGGGTAAGGTGCATGTAGCGGAATCTTTCAAAGTAACGTGGTAATAATATCCCATAGTGAGCAGAACGCAAAGCAAGTAAGGAAATTTAACTCACCGTCCATCCAGGACACACCAGCCACAGTAGGGGTCTCTGGTTGAGAGACAGGACTGACAGTCCAGGTGGTCTCCACACTCAGCTACTGGACGTTTCTCCACCTGCAATGAATCACAACACTGAAACGTTGGACACTAAAATGCTCCTGTGAGGGCATCATATAATATACCCCCATTGCAGTGTTATTTACAATAATATTAATACTGTATTATATACTATTAGGTTTTCAGAAAGAGTTTTTAATTTGTACGTTCGCTCGATCACTTCCTCAGTCACGCGGTTGAACCTTGCCTCCACCGTCCATGGGTGAATGTGAGGCATAAGTTGTTAACTCCACGATCAGCCAACACAGCGAGGAAGACCTGATGACCAACATGTCTCACCAGGACTATAATCTGGTACCATGTTACAGCCATAATGGATTATGATGTGTTATTATTGTGTATCCGGCTATTAGAGTTTCTCAGAACAGGCTAACATGGCATGTCCCAGATGAAGCACATTAGTGCACGACTGTTGTCATTTAATGATGACATTGATGAGGTCATTGTGAGATAGCATGTGTGGATAGTTCCGATTTTTGGATGGTGTGAAAAACGAGTTAGCAGTGTAGTTGATGCAGTGCCATTACAGTAGCTCATTGAGTCCCGCGGCCTGGTGAGTTCTGGCCCGGGTTCCGAGCGACCCGGGAAGTTTCACACAGGCAGCAACGAGGAAAAAAAGTGTTAATTCACACCATGACATAGCAGGCAAACGTTTGAACCATCCACAGCGGAAAATGGCATGCCTCGAGCATTTTCTATGCGTTATTCATGTTTAAGGCCCAGAGCATAGAAAACATCACAGTTTTGTTACTCTGAAGCGTAGGAAATGCACAAGGTTTACTGGTGTTGTACATGGTTAAAACCTTTGTCTGCATGTCATTAACAGTATTTCTTTGTCTTGAAAGCTGCCTGTCTGAACCTTCCTGGTTCACTCAGAACTGGGCCAGAACTCTGTGAATGAAGCTAATGACACTGCATCAACTATACTACTAGCAAGTATCTCATGCCACTTGACAAATGATCCCTTTAACAAAATTGATAAAATTGATTGAATATGGATATATTTATGATATTTTAAGAGTATGCCTCAATCATTTGACTCTGCATTGGAAAAAAAAAGAATTGAAACATAGGGAAGTTATGATAGAAATCCTAAATATAGTTTTATTGACCATCTCTCCTCTTTGAAGATCCATAGCTGCCAACCCTGCAGGGTTTCCTGGAGTCTCCCTTGTTTTACGTTAAACTTGAACAGGATCTTGATACTTTTTTATTATATGTTAGACAAACCAATCCAAAAGGATAATCGTCCTAATTTTTACGACTCAGTGTTGATAATATGATCCAACACAGTGCGACTATCAGACGTTTCTCTGATGAAGTATAACGCGGCCTGCGCACTTAAAGGGGAACACCATCCGAATTAAGAATTCCAACATGATATTTCCATGGGCTAGGCAAGTTCAATCAGTATTTGTGCATGTGAGCTAGAAACCAGAGACACAAGACTCAAACTGACAATGAATGGGAGAGTGATTTTGTGGACCCATAGAATGTGTGTCTTATTTTTTATACAAAAAATTTGCTTTATTCTGTAGTCGTGTTCTCGGTTCTGAAACAGAACATGTACCTTTATTCTGTAGTAGTGTTCTCGGTTCTGAAACAGAACATGCACCTGTATAACATTCCCCTGGTGCTTCTGTATTATCTGGACCATCTTTCTCAAATCACAGTCTATGGATATGCTCCAGGTTTTAGACCTGATGACATAAAACATTAAACACGGTTTAAGACTAGTTTGGGGATTTGGCAAAGAGTTGTTCATGTTCACTAATATTTTTGGACTGTCTTAGATCATAATAGGAATAACATGTATTAATTCTTAAATTGGATGTAATTTAAGCCTCTCTCCCTCTCTCTATAGGGACCAGACTCTCTCTCTCTCCCCTCTCTCTCTATAGGGACCAGCTTCTCCCCCCCCCCATCTCTCTCTCTCTCTCTCTCTCTCTCTCTCTCTCTCTCTCTCTCTCTCTCTCTCTCTCTCTCTCTCTCTCTCTCTCTCTCTCTCTCTCTCTCTCTCTCTCTCTCTCTCTCTCTCTCTCTCTCTCTCTCTCTCTCTCTCTCTCTCTCCCTCTCTCTCACTCTCACTCTGAAGGGAGTGTGCCGAAACAATAGAAGCCATACTATCTCTGATCAATAGTATTGTTGTGTCTGAACCCACAACCTCCAGCCGACTGTTGTAGCGCTCCCTGTGGGCCAGTGACCCTTGACCCCCGAGGCCAGATGGCCCACCTCTCTGTTTTCCTTTATCCTCTTTTCCCTCTCACTGTTTTGTTTCATCCTCTTTTCTTTTGGGAAGAAAAGACACCACTAGTAGAGAGGAAGTGTCAAAGCATGACCAATCTGACAAACGAAGACTGGGAGGCTGGCAGGCAGCACGCGTGTGTTGCGTTTGAGTGTGCGTGTGTGTGTGTGCGTGTGTGTGTGTGTGTGTGTGCGTGCGTGTGTGTGTGTGTGCATGTGCGTGTGCATGGAGACATCCTTCTGAGTGCTTGAATGTGCTTCCGTAAGCAGAAGGGTTGTGCGAGTGCCGCCGAGCACATGTGTGTGAAAATGCTGTGTGTGTGAATCTTCATTTATACTCAAACGTGAAAATGCCGCCAGAGGTGTCGGTTGCTGCTCCCGGCACAGGCCAAGGAGCCTACCAGCAGAGCCACTTTTCTCTGTTTTCCAATCTACTCTCACCCAAATGGACTGCATCTATATTATATATGTATACACACAGTATATATAATTATATATATAATTGACAAAGCACATCCTACCCTTCTTCTGTACATTCACTGATGTACATTTAACATACTGTATGTCCGTTTGTTGTCTGCTGCTTATTTTGTGAGTATGGATTTCCCCCTTTTTTAATGCTGTATGGTGTGGTTTCTCCTCGTACTCACAGCAGTGCTGGTCATGATGTAGATGTGTGCCCCGATGGGGTCCAGCAGTAGATCACTGTTGATGGGGGAGTTGGGCTGGATGGCCTGGCTGGCGTACCGCTCCACATGGCCGCGTGGGCCCAGAAACACCTGAGAGACAGGGGGATGGGAGGTTTTCACCAACATTCATATACTACGTTTTATGTCGAACAAATTCCTCATTCAAATGAAAAAAATATATACTATACATGTTTTACTCTTCGAAATATGTCTTTGATTAGATTAGATTAGATTTCAAATTGATTGTCATTATACAGTAGAAGTACAGTACAACGAAAATAAGTTTGGCGTCTAACCAAAGTGCAAATGTTAGATGCCAAACTTCTACTTGTGCTGTATAATGACAATCAATTTGAATCGAATCGAATTCTAATCTAATCTAATCAAATACATATTTCCAAGAGAAATGTTAATTGTGAGATATACTAAGTGAACATAGTTGGTTTTCATAGGGAAACAGTGCAGTAAAGTGGTGTCGATACAAATTGTAATGTTTCTCTCTCGAAGAAGAATCACAAGACATCTAAGGAACCGCTTGTGTGTGAAGCACCATGTTTCTCAATGCATACTTCACTGGCTGAAAAGTCACCAAGTCAAAGAAATGTGGGGCTTATGAATTATAACATACTGAGCGACAGCGGAACAGCGGGTCGTTCAGTAATCAGAAGGTTTAGATTCTGGCTCCTCTCGGCAGTGTTCGAGCCCTCAAGCAAGACACTTAAACCCTTAACCGCTTCCGGTTGGCATGCTTTGGATAAAAAGCGCTATGTAAATGTAGTCGATTTACCATTCACCATTCTCTTGGTGAGCCTTCGGTGAGAGATCAAAAACAGCAAAAAGGAATGTCTTCTTCAGCTTGCAGTTCAAATCAAATCAAAACCAAACCAAACGTGTGCAGCGGAAATCATATTGTATAAGTGGCCGTGAATGTGATTACCGGACGGTCAAATCTAATGTGTGTAGGATACCAAGACACCTCTCCATTCTAAAGAGATTCTCAGACCCTCAAGATCTCAGGTTACATTGTGTTTAATGAGATTAGCAGAGGTTTAATGCATCCCTCTATAAGCCTTTTACTTGATCACTAAGCAGAGAAATGGAGAATAAATGGGCTGTTAAGAGGCTGCACTTTTTGGCTGTTAAGCGGCTGCACTCAGCGCATCACAGTGACGGACACTGAGACATGAGTGTGGTTGGTCGGTACACTGCAAACAATGACACATTTCATATGGTAAGTGATTTTATCTTGTACGTAGGCTTATCAAGTTTATTTCAATATGACACAAAGTCCTCTTGAAAGTCTTTGGCATATAATTGGCAGATCTTTTTTGTAATGACTACTGTTTGACCTTGTTTTAGAATTTCAAAGACCCCTACATGTATGTGTAGATCGATAAGATATAAGATAAGATCATCAGATTAGTCGTGTGGTGATACCCTGGTCCTGCGCCCTGAGAGAGGGAACTGCGCCCTGAGAGGGAGGTTTGCCCTGAGAGGGAGGTTTGAAGGGTCAAAGTGGGTATCAAACAGGAAGGAAGACTGTCGAGTTCTAAACTGTGGATATAAAACAGCACTATTTTTATTCTGCCTACTTTTATGCACTTCCTGTCAAATTCACGTGTCAGTTCTATGCTGATTTTATTGTACTACTTCTTATGCACTGTAATCTGCCTAGACTCATTACATCAACACTGTTCATATACTACCATGTTACCATGTGCTTTGGCAGAGCTGCTCTAATAGTTCGAACAACTGTTCTGTAAAGTAATTCAGAACAGTTCTATAAAGACCCTATAAACACACACACACACACACACACACACACACACACACACACACACACACACACACACACACACACACACACACACACACACACACACACACACACACACACACACACACACACACACACACACACACACACACACACACACACACACACACACACACACACACACACACACACACACACACACACACACACACACACACACACACACACACACACACACACACACACACACACACACACACACACACACACACACACACACACACACACACACACACACACACACACACACACACACACACACATACATACATCATGGCCAGATCTACACAGAGCTCAGAGCAGAGGCATGTCCAGAATGCCTCCTATCTAGATCGCATACCCTCTGATAAAAAACAACTAATCTAAATCCTGTCCTCATACATTAAAGGAATACTTCAGATTTCTGGAGAAGCCTATTTGATTTTTGACCAACAGGGAGTTCTGTCAGTTGACACACAAAGCAGCAGTGTTTTTCTCACTGAGATATTAGAAGCTAAAGCTGTTACTGTAGCAATAGAGGAATGTTTAGAATGCCCACTTGTCCTCCATGTTGGAAGAAGCAACAGTCGCTATGTGCAAAACAATCGTTGCTATGTGTTGATACAAATATGTCAACAAATAACGTAATAAACTGGTGTTACTTATTTAGTGACTCATCGCGAATCACCATCTAATCTGTATCAGCCGATAAACAAAAATTCTGCAGACACACACATCTTGCATTTGTGTGCTTGCTTTTCTTTCTCCCTGTGTGTGTGCGTGTGTGTGTGTGTGTGTGCTTGTCTGTGCTTCAATACACCAAGAACTTGCCACAGTGTTTAATGAGATATAGTAGTGGATTTACGGGACAGAATTTTTGCTCTATCACCACTAACGTTAGTCACTTGGTAGATGATATGAGCAGGCTGTGCGATGCGAGTGAACAGTTTAAAGTAGGTACAGTGCAGAGACAGAGCGCGGATCTACTAAACAGGGACAATGCAGACAAATAATAACATTTGTGTTAAAGGTGCTATAGATATAGAACATTCAGCCACTAGATGTTGCACTAGAGCACCAGCATGTCATTTATCCAATCAGGTGCATGCCATGTAAGGACATGGGAATGTGAAGTAGGGAGGTGATACATGCAAGCAACAACATTCATTTTGGACAAAATTTATAAAAAAAAAAAAAAGTGAAAAAAAAAAGGTGAAAAATCCATATTGGTCGACCACTAGTCTTAATATGGGATCTTGCAAACATACAGATGGAACAGTGCTACAGTATGATACTTTTCTTATGTTTTACCTACTCTACCACTGCGCAGAAAGTAGTTTTATTTATTTCTAAAGTGGTTACAAAATGGTTACAGGCAGCCATTTTGGAAGAGAGACAACTACACAAACATTCCTCTACTGTTAACAATGCTAGTGTAGGATTAGTATTTCTCTCATGTCTGCTAGTGTGCAGATGTGACATATACATTGAACATAGAGCCATGATGTGATGAGCTACCTTGTGAAGGCTTCCCTTTGAGTCTCCTAGGAAGGCGATGCTGTGACCCTCCCTCACGCTGACAGCCACTGCTGTGAGACGGGCAGCTGGGCTGTCCAATACGGCTTCAGCTTCCAGGGGAACGAGGCTTGCCATTGGACTAGGGGTGTGGTCAGAGCCGCAGGGATACGCCTTCAGGGTGTTCTAGACCACATAACAACAGCATAGAATTATTCTCTCAGGTGACTCGTTTTTTTTAATAACCCCAACAAAAGAAAACACAATATTAACAGAAATCATCCCACCAATAGCATTATTTACTAACCGAGTGTGTCTCTGTAAATATTCCCCTTACCTAAAATTGGTTTTTAACATGGATACGACTGCATCCGACACTAATGCTTGAGATTCAACATAGAGCATGGACCTTCAAACTGACGGGTTAGGGGTTCTATTCCCTGTGTATCTCAATGGGTAGAGCAAGGCACTAACACTGTAGGGTGGCACGATTCTTGCTCAAATGTGAATCACGATTTTTCTCTCTAAGAATTGAGATCGCGATTCTCTCACACGATTCTTATTTTTCGTCATCATTTAAAAAAGTTAAGTAAAATTTATTTTTATTTATTTTTATTTTATCGTCATAATTTATAAATGAGATCGCAATTTTTTTCCGATTAATCGTGCAGCCCTAGGGTTAGGGGTATTCCCTGTGTAGCTCAGTGGGTAGAGCAAGCCACTAACAGTGCCAGGATGAGGGATTTGATTCCCACTGGTTCCACGGTTACTAAAAGCGTATGCAGCACTCCCAGTAGAGTGCGGCTCTTAGGTGTTCTGACCAGGTCATCCATACTGTCCAAGCATGGGCTCAGTGCTGTCCGATCCTCTTTGATTCACCATAAGAGGATTGGACCATATTATACTGGACTCTTACTTATACTGGGACCACAGACCTGCTCTTTTAATTTCCATTTTACACTGGATCATGCTATTTCCTTTCTCTCAGCTGGCTTTATGTTATGTCTCTGCATCTCCCTCTCTCTCTCTGCATCTCCCTCTCTCTCTCTCTCTCTCTCTCTCTCTCTCTCTCTCTCTCTCTCTGCATCTCCCTCTCTCTCTGCATCTCCCTCTCTCACTGCATCTCTCTCTCTCTCTCTCTCTCTCTCTGCATCTCCCTCTCTCTCTGCATCTCTCTCTCTCTCTCTCTCTGCATCTCCCTCTCTCTCTGCATCTCCCTCTCTCTCTGCATCTCCCTCTCTCACTGCATCTCTCTCTCTCTCTCTCTCTCTCTCTCTCTGCATCTCCCTCTCTCTCTGCATCTCTCTCTGTATCTATCTCTCTGCATCTCTATCTCTTCCTCCCTCTCTCTCTTTCTCTCTCTATATATTCTTTCTCGCTCCATCATTATCTCTCCCCTCCCCCCCTCTCTCTCTTTCTCTCTCATTATCTATATATTTCTCTCCTTTCCCCTCTCTCTCTCTCTGAACTTCAAAGGAGCCTTCCTTGTCAGAGCTCATTAGGCAGGACGGAGCTGATTCCAGGGTTAGTTTGTTTTATTGATCCCTAACAATCCCATTAAATAACTCTGGGGGCTGGCAGAGCTGTGGGCAGACGTGGGTGGGGGGTTGCTGGCCGAGCTGTGTGTGGGGGGGGGGGGGGGGGGGGGGGTCATAGGAAGGTCGCCACAGGACCCCAACATTGGCACAGATACTCCCCAGATACTCAATAAAAAGTCTCTGTTTGGCTGTATGCTTTTCTTTCTTTCGTTCTCTCTTTCTTTCTTTCTTTCTTTCTTTCTTTCTTTCTTTCTTTCTTTCTTTCTTTCTTTCTTTCTTTCTTTCTTTCTTTCTTTCTTTCTTTCTTTCTTTCTTTCTTTCTTTCTCTCTGTCTTTCTTTTATCTTCCTCTGCCTCTGTCTCTCTCTCTCGCCACCTCTCTCCTTGTTTATCTACATTCTACACAATTATTCCCTGCAGGCACCTGGGAGATCTGAGTGGTTTGACGAGGAGCCTATTCCCCTCTCCCCTCATTCTGGCAGTTCAGCTCCCCTGTCTAGCTCAGAAGGTAGATTAGAGCATTAACACTGCCAGGGGGAGGGGTTCTAGTCCCTGTCTAGCTCAGAAGGTAGATTAGAGCATTAACACTGCCAGGGGGAGGGGTTCTAGTCCCTGTCTAGCTCAGAAGGTAGATTAGAGCATTAACACTGCCAGGGGGAGGGGGTCATGTCCCCGTCTAGCTCAGAAGGTAGATTAGAGCATTAACACTGCCAGGGGGAGGGGTTCTAGTCCCCTGTCTAGCTCAGAAGGTAGATTAGAGCATGGACACTGCCAGGGGGAGGGGTTCTAGTCCCCTGTCTAGCTCAGAAGGTAGATTAGAGCATGGACACTGCCAGGGGGAGGGGTTCTAGTCCCTGTCTAGCTCAGAAGGTAGATTAGAGCATGGACACTGCCAGGGGGAGGGGTTCTAGTCCCCTGTCTAGCTCAGAAGGTAGATTAGAGCATGGACACTGCCAGGGTGAGGGGTTCTAGTCCCCGTCTAGCTCAGTAGGTAGATTAGAGCATTAACACTTTGAGTGCCAGCAGGGGGCGCACGATTTATCGCTTGTCGAGTGCCAGCGCTTTAGTCAATGAGAGGGTGAGCACATTTGCGAACGCATAAACTATATCTTAAATTATGGCTATGTGTCTAATACGGCCATCGCTTATCAATAGGAAACGCGGGACAGTCCCGATATTGGGACGTTTGTCCCGCGTCCCGCTACAACAAAACAATGTCCCGCAATTCAAAGATACAAAAAAATTAAATAAAAAATTATTGTTATTTTAAATTTTAAATTTTAAATTTTAAATTGTAAATTTGTAATTTTAACATTTTTATTTTTTATTATAATTTTTTTTAAATGTTGTTAATTTAATGCCTCGGGCGACGTCAAACCAATGCGCAGCCGAGCGGAGCAGCTCGACTCGAGTCTCGCGAGTCGCGCTGCCTGTCACTTGTCAGACAGTCCGAGGCAGCTGCAGTGTGTGTGACTCGTCATACCTGATGTTTCTGCAGAATAGCCTAAAGCTTTTTTACGACGCAGTGCTTGAAGTTGAGGGGGATGACACAACTGTCTGTGAGCTTTTCCAGCTCATGACCAGTCTAAGACTGAAACATGAACAACGATCAAAGGACCGTTATTTTGGATTCGAGACCAGTGCTCTCATGCAGAGGTTTCCTACCGGCCGCACAGGCTGCTGCGATCGAACAGGACTTTTAAATGTTCTATCAGAGAGCGCTCGCTTACCTAGACAAATGGTTTGATTTCTCTGATCAGAATTACCTGAAACAGGTGTCATGCTTGGCTCTCAAGAAGAGAGCATTCAGCTTCCAAGAGCTTCGTGAAGCAGCTGACGCTCTTAATATCAGCAGCAAACTGGACTCTGCATTGTTTAAAAAATGTTGTGGGTTCACCAGACACATATTGCGGAGACTGTGCTGTCATATATAGGGTTTTCGGAGACTTTGGGTCTCACCCTTTTTGTTATATGAGCAACTGAGTGATCCGCTATTCACAATAAAAACATTATTATATTGTGAAGATCAACCATCGCATTCCGTCTCCTCTCTTCTACACTTCACTGCTAATAATGCTCAGGAAAAGATGGCTGAAAAAACTTAGCTCCTGCTCTTTCTATTAACAATTTGAATGCCCATCACGAGAATTCTCGTTTTATGAATTCATATTTCATCAACCGAGTCTACCGTTAGTAATCATGCCCCACCAGGCGCTCAGATGTGAAAAAAGCGCCCCCTATCGTCTCCCAGATGGTAATGCACCATTTTGGATTGGACTCGATGAAAATGGATGAGAAAAAAAAACTCCGGAATCCACATTTTACTTCTCACGCATGTAACCGGAGCCGATCAGATTCATTCTGGACCCTCAGCACAGCGTGTAATATGTGTTTTACAGCAGTGTTTCTCAACTGGTGGGTCGCGACCCAAAAGTGGGTCACGGGGCCAGTTTGAGTGGGTCGCGTATGTGTGTAAAAAAAAATAAAACATTTATTTATTTATTTTTTTGTAATTTCTTTTTGCACTGCCTATCTTTGTGAAAGTGGCTTCTCAACTCTGGTCCAGCTGAAGACAAAGCAGAGGAACAGATTGGACATTGAGCATGACCTCAGAGTTGCTTTGTCTACCATCACCCCAGACTTTGAGACTCTTGTCAGGAGCAAACATCATCCCCAGTTATCCCATTAGTTCTCTGGGATGTTAAGCTAAGAAGTCTGCTAAGAAGGATATATTATTTATTATTATTATTATTTTATTTCATTGTGTTTTAGCCCACTTTTGTTGCAACCCCAGTTATCCCATTAGTTCCCCCAAACTTAGGTTTGTTATGTTAAGCTAAGAAATCTGCTAAGAAGCATATATTATTTATTATTATTTTATTTCATTGGGTTTTTAGCCCTAGTTGCACTTTTTTGTGTTTATTTCATGTTTTTAACAGTGCATGAAAGATTGTGTATTACTGAATTATATATATTTTTTTAATAAATCAGTGGTTAAAATATTTGGGTCGCGACTTAATGACTAAGGAAAATGTTGGGTCCCGAGGCTAGACCAGTTGAGAACCACTGTTTTACAGTATAGGCGTGGGATCAATAAAAGGATTGATTTTTGGAATGGCGATCAGGAATTGGAATAATCCATTTGGATACCATCTGATCTCAGGTAAGGAATCTATTTTACCAGTCTTAGGATAATCAGACCCATTTTCACGGAGATATAAGCTTTTCCCCTATAATGTGATATGGCTGTTTGACTGTAAGAGCGATCAGAAACTGAGAGAATCGATTTTCAGCGCGCGGCACCAGCGTGCACACGTACACATACTATCGATAAACGATTCATAAATAGGCCGAAAAATGACAACGTTATAGAATATTGCAGTACAGGGCGATTATCATGGAATCTTTTTGTGTGAAAACGAGGGCTTTTCAAAATGCTATAAAACGGAAATGAACCGATAAAAAAACAATCCGCTTTGACAATGTTGACTGGAAATGAGTCATTGATAATGCGCCGGGCAGATTAGACACATAGCCATAATTTAAAACATAGATTAGGCGATATTAATGCTAACATTGAAGTGGGTGGTGGGCATTCAAGCACTAAATGTGCGCCCCCTGCTGGGCACTGAAAGTGTTAATGGAGTGATTTTATCAGCTTGGATACCAAGATTGATGGTTACATGCTTAATGATGAAAGTGTGATTAAATAAAGATGTTTGTGACATAGACAGTAGCGGCTGAGAAGGTGATTGGTGAAGCATCTATACAGTTTAATAAGATTAATAACAAAATGTGCTATATATAGCCTACCGTCTGCGTCGAATATGAAATAAAGGCATTTAAATAATAAATACATTTCTTTCATTTTAATTAGCAATAAAAAAAAATATATATATATATAATTTTAATTTTAATTTTTTTTTACCTATGTGTCCCGCATTGTCCCGCAAAAGCACTGCTGCTGTCCTGCGACTGAACCATTTTGACCTGGTCACCCTACTTATCAATGACTTGCTTGCAGTCAACATGTACGAAACTGATTGTTTTTTCATAAGTACATTTCCGTTTTATACCATTTTGAAAAACGCTTGTTTTTGAAAATTTCCAGAAAAAAATGAAATTCCGCAGGAATCGCCCTTTAGTGGAATACACAAAACACGTTGTCATTTTTCGGCGTATTTATGAATAGTATATGTGTAATTATGCACGCTAGAGAAGCGGGCTGAAAAATCGATTATCTATTTCCTGATCAGCACACACCAGACCACGTGAGCGGATCGGCGCGGCCGAGAAATCCGCTCTTCGCTCTTTAAAGCTTGGTCCGCTCCGCTAATCACTCATGTTGACCCCGCCCCCAAGTCGCTCTCCGCTCGCTCCCCGCTCACCTTGAATCGAGCGCTCCCCGCTCCCCGCGCCAGATCGCTCGGCAGTTTTTTTTCTTCTTTTTTTGGAGCATGGTGTAAATGAGCTCAAACTACAACAGTCTACACCCCCTGGGCCCCTTAACAATTGTTTGTATTGAGCCGCATTGTAATTGTAGCCATTCTGCAATGTTAAATAACGTTGTTTATCCATTCACTATCTCTATTAAGCGATGATAGGCTAGCCGAGCCACAATGCTATGGTCGCTGCCATTAACGTTAGCATGTAAGCTAACGTCAACAACAATGGCGTCGATACTTTTTCTAACTGGACTGAGTGTGGGCGTCTCTACAGTGACAAAGCCTGAACGAACAGCCTATCACAGGTTCACCCTTCTCATTGGTTGAAAATGGCCTTCATGTTTGTACATCGCCATCTGTTGCTTTGGCATTGTACTGCATGTATATATTACATCAGTGTTAAACCACTGTGAGCGGCCTGGAGTGGATTGGAGCGGAGGAGAACTCTCGCTCCGGACGTCGCGCCGACTCATTTTAAAACCCACTCCTCGCTCACGTCAAAACCGGCCGCTCCGCGCCCCGCGCCGCTCACACTCCGATCCGCTCACATGCACTGGCACACACACACACACACACACATACACATATAGGGGCAGTGATGCCAGTAACGCGTTACTAAGTAACGCGTTATTGTAATCTGATTACTTTTCCCCGAAAATAGTAATCTAACGCGTTAATCTTTAAAAGCCAGTAATCTGATTGCAGTTACTTGTCCAAGTGGCTGTGCATTACTATTTCGTTACTATCTCATCATAAATTCATAATGCAGGCGGAATGCAGTATTTTATTTCGTTTTCGACAGTCAAAAATCCATTTTGAGCTGTTTTTCTTATTTGGGAGTGACGTGGTGTGGCAGTGAAAGGGTTAAATACAAGAATGTGTCCCGCGGCGTGACTGGTCCCTCTGTCTGTGAGTGACTCTGCTTTGGTCCAATCACATTCCCCATACACAGTCTGCGAATCAGAGGCAGAGTAGGGCGGGTCTTCACAGCACGTCATGTGACATATGCGCCAATCGTGTGACAGCAGGGCTCCGTCGTCGGAGAATTCCACCCCAAAACGCTTGGCAAAATTGAAAGTGAAACCGCAAGATGACTTTTGCGGTTTCTGTTCAGAATTCCACCCCAAAACGCTCGTCTAAACGTAGCCTCAGTCACTACTTCACGGCGGAGGAAACAAAATACTGTCTACCGCTAAAAACAGCACATCCAATTGCATTGAAAGCATCTGGAATCACAACACTAGCCGACGCTTCGACTAGGTACAGGAGGGTTGATGGTGGCAGAGCAAAAGCTCTTATTTGCCAGATTTACAGTTAATTTACATGTTAAAGAGAGACTGATTGTATGTTTATAGAGAGACATTTATAAAAACAATTTAATAGTTACAGTTGATATAATTGAATAGTTCAGCCTGCATTTGTTAGATGTGATACACTGGTTTTGTAAAACCACTGGCTGGCTGCTCTAATGCTGTGAGCATCATAGACTGTTGCTTTACCATACTTGATGGTACAGAAGCTGAAGCACTAGTTTAACAATTTACGTTATGTGCAGAGAAACAAGTTAAAAACAATTTATGCACTTTCAATAAAGCGTTTAAAAAAAAACTGTTGGGGGAACGACAATGACTTCGTAACCTAGTTACTTTCAAAGTAACTAAGTTACTCTGATAATCAAGTAATCAGTAAAGTAACTTAGATTACTTTTTAAAGGAGTAATCAGTAATCAGTAATCAGATTACTTTTACAAGTAATCTGTGGCATCACTGTATAGGGGACACGTTGAGATATATGTGAAAAAACTCTGATTACCCCAAAACTGGTAAAATAGATTCCTTACCTCACATCAGATGTTCTCCAAAAAGATGATTCCAATTCCTGATCGCCATTACAAATATCGATCGCGTTTATTGATCCAACGCTGGGTACTCGAAACACATATTCCACGCTGTTCTGAGGGACCACAATGAGTCCGATCGGCTCGGGTTACATGCCTGAGAAGTAATATATGGATTCCGGATTTTTCTTTTCTCATCCATTTTCATTGAGTCCAATCCAATGCATGCATTACCATCCGGGAGACGATAGGGGGCGGTATTTTCCCTGTTCGAGCTCAGAGACAGTCCCAATGGTAACGTGAGGCTAGATTGATGAACAATTAATGGAAATCGCTAATAAAAGAAATAACGATTAAATATCGAGATTTCTCGTCCTTGGCACTCAACGCATGGCATGAACTAACGAGATTTCTCGTGGCTGGCACTCAAAGTGTTAACACTGCCAGGGTGAGGGGTTCTAGTTCATGTCTAGCTCAGTAGGTAGATTAGAGCATTAACACTGCCAGTCCCACTGGGGCAACTGAACATTATGCCCTCAGGACATTATTTACATTTTACATTTACATTTAGTCATTTAGCTGACGCTTTTATCCAAAGCGACTTACATGTTCTGTACGACAAGCCACCAGGAAGGGCACAACTCTATCAGCTGAGCAACAATGTTCATCAAAGTGTTGAGTGCTACAGTGTAGGTTAGTTTATTAGGACAAGTGCATGACAGTACGGTTAGTTAGGGTTAGATTTTCTTTTCTTTTTCAGATAATGGTTGAAGAAGTGCGTCTTTAGTCGACAGCGAAAGATTGGACGTGTTTCGGCTGTCCTAACTGGGGTGGGTAGTTCATTCCACCATTGTGGAGCTTTGGATAAAAAAGTACGACCAAACGGCATAGCCCATTAAAAGACTGAAGTGTGGTGAGGAGGATAGCTTCTCACCGTGGGCAGGTTGGCACAGCTGGACTTGACCTCGTATTCGATGTAGGCCACCTTGCCTCCTCCCTCCACCCGGCCGTCCTGGGTGTAGCAGAGGTCCCTGGTGGAGTCGATGCGTCGGTCCAGATCGTCCAGGGGGAAGACGCAGAGGGCCGAGGCCTCTGACGGGTTGTTGTTGGTGGAGCTGATACGGGTGGAGAACACGCCCAGAAGAGACTCTCCCTCCCGACCTCCACCCTGCCCCACCTGTACCACACAGTCCAACATCTAAACATCCGAGAGGCAGAAAACAGCCCCGGCTCACTGTAACCTCCGGGGCTGGAAACCAACTACGTACATATTGACTCAAATACTGTATTTAAAGGGCCAATCAATCAAATTTTTACTTGCAGAGACAAGGATTGCAATAGGGATTGCTATTTTTTCACCTTCATCATTTCATTGAGCTGTAATTAACACAACACAAGGATTCCGTGTCCTCTGATGACATCACTGCGGTTGGCCTTCAAACTCATTAACTCTCAATCACTGTCAAACTAAATGAATGTGTGCAAAACAGTTTAGAGCCTTGGGGATGTATGTGAGATTATGTGCCAAAGAAATCGCTCACATTGTGCAGAGTGATAAATACCTGAGCCGCCTGGAGCAGGTTGTAGGTCCTGGAGGGGGAGGATGAAGAGCGGCAGGTGAGAGGCACCTCCACGTAGGAGTAGTAGGAGGTGTCGTCCAGGCAAACGCGGGCGGCGTACGTCCTGTACTCGCGCGACGCCGCGATGTCCCGCCGGTAAAACAGGAAGTAGACGTGCGAGCGGCGGGCGAACGCCGTCACAAAGTGGTGGTCGTACTCCGACAGCCGCCCCGCCACCGCCAGCTTCGCCGTCTCCTCGTACGAGAACACGGGCTCCGACGACAGGTGGCGCGTGGAGATGGGCGGGTGGCTGGCGGTGTAGCCCCGGCCCACGTACATCACCGCCCGCTCCCCGCCGCGGGGCCCCACCACCAGCCCCACGGTGGAGACCGTCGGGTCGTTCGCCGCCACGTACTGCGTGTCCACGGGCCTCTCGGTGGAGAACAGCACCTCTCGGACGGACGCCAGGCTGCGTTTCTGACAGGTCCCCTGGTGGACGCTGCCGCAGGTGATCAGCTCCAAGGCCCGTCGGTCCACCAGGAGCAACTTGTTGTGGTTGCTGGTCCTCCGGGCCTGCGGGCAGTTGGACTCGGTGACCGGGGGGAGACAGTCCTTGCTGTCGTTCACCGGTCCGGTCCGGTCCTCCTGCTCCAGGCGGAGTGCGTCCAGCCCAGCCAGCTGGAAGAGGTGGTCCCTGGCCCCCACGTACACCGTCCCCACCCAGGGGTCCGGGTGGAGCGCCAGGTGCTGGAAGACGGTGTCATTGCGGCTGAAACGTGGATAAGACCGCCCCGAGGTGGTGGTGGTGGGGATGGGGATGGTGAGGAAGAGGAAGAGCAGAGCGGAGTTTAGGACCTTCCCGTGTGGCATGGCAAACATTCTGTGGAGAGAAACAGAAGGAGGATTAGCTGTGTGCCAATCGGATGATAGCGGAACAGTTCCTGTCTCCTGAATGGACATTTTCAGAACACCTTCAACTTGTAAGAGACGGTTTAATATTTACCTCAATGTCTACGGTAAAGAAAATAATTGCCTACCCACGTTCTGTCAAAACCGCTAAATCTGGCATCAGGGTGAAGTGTGCTACCCATGCAATCTATCATAGGAAGTGAGTTGGTTAGTCTCCCTTTTGAAATGTCTCTAGTTAGACTGAGCTAAGAGGCTATGGTTTGAAGCAGATGTTTGAGGCTGATGTTACCATAATGCTACATTACATTACAAGAGAGACAATTGTGTACGTTTAAGATGTGTAGAGTCTTGGGTTAGGATGTCGACCAACTCACGCTTATTAACGACGTCATTAATTAATTTCAAATGTGTCTGTGCTATGATCATTTGTAACAACACTTAATTCCACAACTAATTCCTTACCATTTGTGTCCAATAATAAGCTGAAGAAGCCTCTGTCTGCCTGATTAACTGGAATCATAACCCGTTCCTGTGCACTCCACCTGTGGAGAAAATAACACAACCTCACAGTCAAAATCATATTGGAACAATGAGTTTATGTCTGCTTAATACTTTAATCATCCCGAGGGAAATTTGACCCTACAAATCACTCACAGTAAACATTTAGACAGAACAAAGTCACGAATAAGAATAACAAAACAAATGGACTAAGAATAAGAATAGAATAGGCCTAAGAATAAGATAATAATAATAATAGAGTATGGACCGGGATTCACATTTCGTATGTTATGTATAAAATATACAGTAAAAATATACAGAAGTCTACAGGAGTCTTCAGTAAGTGTAATATTGAACAGTGTTGTTTTAAAAGTAAAAGTCCAGGAAGATGGTAACTGTCACCCTGTGCTCATTGATGCAGTGAGGCACATTGATCTAAATCTACGATGTAATATGCATTTCAAACAACAATCAAAGGCCAGAGGAACAATGCCTGCTCTCAGCTTTTGGTCGTGGGATTTTTTTGTATTGCCGTCCATTTTAAACCATGTGCTGAAAAAAAAACAATGGTAGAAATGAAAAAGTATATAAAAATGTATGAGAATTGAGAGAGAGAGAGAGAGAGAGAGAGAGAGAGAGAGAGAGAGAGAGAGAGAGAGAGAGAGAGAGAGAGAGAGAGAGAGAGAGAGAGAGAGAGAGAGAGAGAGAGAGAGAGAGAGAGAGATGAGATCATTGTATGTATTTTATATTTTATATGTAATGCTGTGAAGCACTGGCCTGCAATTCTTGTATGACAGGTGCTATACAAAATAAATTGTTATTATTATTTTCTGGAGCTGATTTAAAAAAATATATATGATTCACATTCACAGTCAGTCCAGACAGCCCATCCCTCAACAACAGTGATTTCACTGAGGCGAGAGCCCCCCCACCCCACCCCACCCAACCACCTCCCCTTACAGCCAAAACCCCTTCAATTATTAAGCAGGTCCCCAGACCCCTCTCCCCATCTCACCCCCCTCTACGACCTAGACAAGAGAGAGAGAGAGAGAGAGAGAGAGAGAGAGAGAGGTCACTATGCAGAAAAACCAACAAAGTCCAGTTTCCAACAGTTAAAGGAATAGGAATAGAAGGAAAATAACCATCAAGAATCCAAAATGTCAAGTTATTCCTTCAAAGAATCCCCCCAAAATCAAATAAATAGGCTAAATACGGTAGATGAATAATCACAAAAGCTGGCTTGCAGATAAGGCCCGGTTGCCAAAAGACCACCCTCTGAGGATGTAATGAGAAAATAGAGGATGAGGGAATAAGGCTGGCTTTGACTAAAAAGTCATTCATCAAAATAAAATAAGACCAACAAAAGTGCTTTTATCCACAATATTTTTTTTTACCCATTCACTCACACACCGACAACCTGCAAGGTGGCAACCTGGTCATTTGGAGCAATTAGGGGTTAAGTGTCTTGCTCAAGGACACTCCGACACGCTGCCCGGGAGGAGCGAGAATCGAACCGAGAACCTTCCGATTACGAGACAACCTCTCTAACGCCTGAGCCACTGTCGCCCCCAAGGTGTAGCCAAGCCATTGTATGGCGGCCAGAAACAAAAACAATGGCTAATTTAATATATTGATAGTGAAAACGTTTTAAGGCAGAGAATGGACAAAATAAACTAGCTGCATAGGTGGCATAATAAACTGTAAACGACATACACATTTGCACTGAACAGTATACCTCTTT
>NC_140181.1:20879925-20904925 GCF_963971535.1 Notolepis coatsorum
ATGTTTATTTGTTGACAACCTAAATAACCATTTAAATTAAACATTTATTTGCATGTAATAGTCACCTCAATATCATCCTAAACAATCAAAAATAAAATGTTTACATTCTTACTGTATATCTTATATTCTGATCAGTTTTATACTGTTAAAACAGCCTGGAGTCAAATTGACCCCAAGGAACACAGATGCGTACAGTGTGTGTACAGGACATTGAAAAACATATCATCATGTTAATTTTATGCGTACCCATTTGTCCTCATTGAATTAGGAAAAGTCATGAAATAATAAGCAAAAGAAATAATGTCAAGCATTATTTTACGTTAAACATTGAATGGGGTCAAATTGACCCCAAGGATAACAGGAGGCTTAAGCTAATTAGGACTCCCAGTGGGTCGCAGGTCTATACCCAGGTGGGTCCCCCATGCTTTCATTTGCCTGGGTCCCTCCCAGGACAAGACCGCATTTCTTGGCTGGACTATTGCAATGCACTCCACACCGGGATCCCTAGCAAGAACATCCAGAACATATCCAAAAAACTGTGCTGCTAGGATCCTGATGAGAGTGTGAAAATATGGCCACATCACCCCCATCCTCAAGTCACTCCAATGGCTTCCTGTCTCTCTCAGGTTTGAATACAAGGTTCTCCCTCCTCACCTACCAGTCCATCCATGGCAATGCTCCTCTCTACCTCAAAGAACTCCTCACTCCACAATCCACCACACAAAACCCCCAGGACCAAGCTCCGTACCATGGGAGATCGGGCCTTCTGCTCAGTTCATAACTTCTTAACAGTCCGCTATACCACAACTGCCTCATAACATAACTTCTTAACAGTCCGCTATACCACAACTGCCTCATAACATAACTTCTAACAGTCCGCTATACCACAACTGCCTCATAACATAACTTCTAACAGTCAGCTATACCACAATTGTCTCAGAACATAACTTCTATGTTGTTAATCTAGCAGTGCTGAACTTGAGTGCTACACTCTGAGTGCAATAGACATATTGCCATCGTAGGTAGTAGTATAGTAGTATCATTTATCAGTGGTACAGGCTGGTATAGTGGTATATGACTTCTAACAGTCAGCTCTGTCATAACTGCCTCAGAACATAACTTCTAACAGTCAGCTGTACCACAACTGTCACAGAACATAACTTCATAACAGTCAGCTAAGCCCAGCTGGGAAAGAGTATTTATGCTGGGCTGGGCTGCTGTCCTCACCTGCTCTTTGACCAGCTGACATGACGTGGTGTATTTATAGTCCATAGAGACTGGAGTAGAATAAGTCAAGTGTTCCTTTATTAATCCCCTTGGGAGGGGAGGTACAGGCAGGAAAAAAGATAATAATATTAATAATAATAATATAAAATAATAATATATAATATAAAACAATCATATACAATTATATAAATAAAATATAGTATAATATAAAATACAAAGTATAATAATAATAATAATAATAATAATAATAATAATAATAATAATAATAATAATAATAATAATAATAATAATAATAATAATAATAATAATAATAATAATAATAATAGAATAGAACATAATAATAAAAGAATGGCAGTATATTCTAAATCAATAATAGTATACATTAACGGAAAGAAGCATGTGCACAAAATGCAATAATCACATTTAATATACCCGTCTGATATTGCTGCAGACACAAGTTCAGAATCAGAATCTGGTTTATTTGGCAATACATTTAGGCACATACCAGAAACATACAGTAGGCCTACAACAAGGAACCTAGCTTAGCTTGGTGCTTGTGCAATGAAGACAAAAACACCACATCTAGAATATTATATATTGTATTATATATTATATTTATTATATATTGTGGCAAAAGTATCTCCCATCCTTCACATATCCATGAGATCTCCCACAATATATATATATATAAAAAAAAGTTTTTTTCAATATTAAACAAGTGGAAGTATATACTGTATGAGGAAGTGTTTAGTGCAAATACAGTGACGGGTCAAGGCTGTACACTACAGGATATAAAGAGTCTACATTGGGGGAAATCCTGATGGACTAGATTTCTTGTGATGCGGCTGGTCTTTCCTAGAGCCATATGAAATCCGTTTTATTTTTTTCCAAATTCCATTTAATATTTTTCCAAATTCCGTTTTAATATTTCAGAATTATGTATTTTGCTTTGTACGCTCATTTTACCATCAGAAATAGTGTCTAATAAGTGGGAATGAATAAATGTCCACAATTTTATAAGATATAACAGTCCATTTAATAGGGCTGTCTTAAATACTTCGAAGCTTCGTTCGATGGGCATGGGATTCGAATATGAAAATAAAATGTGATTATTAAAAAATATATATATATAAATGATATATTTTTATTTTATTTTGCAAAATCAACTCTGCCTCTCTTTGTTAATTACAACAAGCAATGCTGTTTGTTATTTAAGATGAGGTTGGACTCGGCACTGACAGATTTGTGTTCATTGTGCTGCTTTTATAAAGCCTCAAATGACGGCTTATAATATTTCATGAAAGCAAAGTGTTTTGTTTGTCTAAGATTTAAACTTTACAGCACTGACAAAGTTGAACAAAGTGCTGTACAAGTCCCAAAAAAAAGAAAAAAAATAAAAGTTTTTGTTGATTCCATTTTTATTGCTCAATTCCGCGATTCCGTCTGCGATTCCGTGAACGCATTTTACCATCATCAGCTCAGTAACCATTTTTATAATAATAATAATAATAGATTTATTTTATATAGCGCCTTACATAAAGTATCTCAAAGCGCTTATACTTAAACGGTGAACACAACAAGACAAGATGCTAAGGATGATATCATCAAGAGATACATCCTGGTGCTGCTCCATAGACAGCAAATAGTGGACCGTCTCTCAGGACACTATGACAGTAAGTGTGGGATATGGGTACATTTTCAGATTCAGAGCTGTAGACTAGCCCTACATTTGAATGAAACTCACTTAGATGTAATAGCTCAAACTAAGATTCTATGAGACAATGTCCAGAGCTGCCCACTAATTCATTGTCAAGTGACAAACTCTAAAAAGTTAGAGAAACACGTCAACATGATAGGAAATGCTCTTACTGTCTTCTCCAGAGTCAGACAAGAAGATAAATATCAAAGTCCTCTCAGTCTAAAGCTATCCGATCGCTTTCTACTGTCACTGAGCGCATGCACAGAGAGAAAATTGGTATCTATTTTCTTGTCTGACTCTGGAGAAGACAGTAAGTGCATTTCCCATAATGTTGGTGTGTTCCTTTAACCAATCTCCAGCTTATTGATATTGACTGTCCAAGACCATTAGCACAATAGCACAATGTTAATTCTGTTTCAGGATGGATTTTCCATTTAAGACACAGGTCTGTCTACACTAGCACACGAATCAATCCAACTCTTGACCACGAGTCAGGGATGAGGTTTATTATGCTCACAGGAGTCATGAACTCTTGACCACGAGACAGGGATGAGGTTTATTATGCTCACAGGAGTCATGAACTCTTGACCACGAGTCAGGGATGAGGTTTATTATGCTCACAGGAGTCATGAACTCTTGACCACGAGTCAGGGATGAGGTTTATTATGCTCACAGGAGTCATGAACTCTTGACCACGAGTCAGGGATGAGGTTTATTATGCTCACAGGAGTCATGAACTCTTGACCACGAGTCAGGGATGAGGTTTATTATGCTCACAGGAGTCATGAACTCTTGACCACGAGACAGGGATGAGGTTTATTATGCTCACAGGAGTCATGAACTCTTGACCACGAGTCAGGGATGAGGTTTATTATGCTCACAGGAGTCATGAACTCTTGACCACGAGTCAGGGATGAGGTTTATTATGCTCACAGGAGTCATGAACTCTTGACCACGAGACAGGGATGAGGTTTATTATGCTCACAGGAGTCATGAACTCTTGACCACGAGACAGGGATGAGGTTTATTATGCTCACAGGAGTCATGAACTCTTGACCACGAGTCAGGGATGAGGTTTATTATGCTCACAGGAGTCATGAACTCTTGACCACGAGTCAGGGATGAGGTTTATTATGCTCACAGGAGTCATGAACTCTTGACCACGAGTCAGGGATGAGGTTTATTATGCTCACAGGAGTCATGAACTCTTGACCACGAGTCAGGGATGAGGTTTATTATGCTCACAGGAGTCATGAACTCTTGACCACGAGACAGGGATGAGGTTTATTATGCTCACAGGAGTCATGAAATCTTCACTCCCAGTTTCCTAAAAACCCACAGCGGAACCTTTTTCCTTGAGCTAAAACAAAATGTGGTGAAGCAGCATTGAGTCATATTCCTCACATAGTTGGAACAAACGTCCCGATGATCTCAGATCTGCCCCGATGTAATTACTGTGAATTGTAATTAAATGTAATTATTACCCACTTTTAACTGCACTTTTGACTTTTATTATTTTGTATGATGTCGGACGTATGCTCTTTACGATCTCCTTGTATTTCTTTGTATCTGTTTCTGTGTAGGCTAAAGCACTTTGAATTGCCTCCGTGTATGAAATGTGCTTCATAAATAAACGTGCCTTCGTTTATCCAAGTCCAACAGAAGGAGAGGTCTAAACTGTACTGCTAATAGGCGTACTACTACTGCTACTCGAAGAACGTGTTATGTTTTGTGATAACATGAATATGTTATCACAATGTGGAGGACGGGCCTTCCATCTAGCCAACATTAGCTGACCAGCAATCTTCACAGTTCATCAGCCGTGTCTGGTATGCAGCTTAGCCCTGGCTGGTGCCCCGCTGAAAATAATGACGAGCATGTTTTTATCCTCTATTAGACTTAGGACAAATTATCTACCACACCGGCAGATAGTTCTGATGGATTCAATTGAATCTGTCTTCTTTGATGACATGTTTGGAAAAAAAAGTATTGAAACAAGAACATTATATTACGAGACTAATCTCATTTTGTTTTCGGGGTAAATGTACGAAAGCAAGTCGCAGTGTCAAGGAACAAATGAAATTCTGAAAAAGTGGAAAACAAAAGACATTTTACTTCAAACCTGATAAGCTTCTTAAAAATGTATCACTTTAAAACATGTCCACAAGATAAAGTATTTACTAAGCGTGTCGTTTTTTGCAGCGCTTTCGGAGGGCTCCTATAAATAACACTGGTAGACCATTAGGCTGTCAGCGAGGGGGGGGGGGGGGGGGGGGGGGGGTCTGTCATAGAACAACAGAGGAGTTTCATTCCAGTGATATCATAAATTTGGCACCCGCTGGGTACGTGTCCAACACACAGTGGAATATTGTTTGTAAGTTATCAGCTATGTTCTTAAGACCTTTGCTTACAAATAGGATATAATTTTACAAATACAGATACGTATGAAGTCTGGGTAACCATTATGGACAGATTGTTTGATGTAAACACAGATGTATACATGCACATGTATACACAATTACACACACACTCGTGGACACGCACACATGCACATGCACATGTACATACATACACGCATAATTGTAGCATTTGTAGTGCTGGGTTTGATTCTGGCTCCTATTGGTCCAAGGATTTAAGGGTTGAGCCCGCAGCAATGCCTATAAATTACATCACCATAGTCCAGGACTGATAAGAAAACGTCTTCGGCCCAAGTGTCCTTGAGCAAGATAAGTGTGTGAGTGAATGGGTGAATGTCAGGCACAAGTTGTAAAGCTCTATATTTCATTTCAAACCTTAAACTCGAAAGGCAACTGAGGTTTCCCTAATTTACAGTCACGTGACGTCGAGTGTACATACAGAGTTAAGCAAAAAAGGCATATAAAATCACACAGAATATAAAATCACAAAATAAGAAGTAAGGATAACAATCAATTAAAATATGTACAACTTGATTGACAAAGGTTGCACCGCGGTACCATTGCCTGAAGTCTTATGTAGTACAGGTCCAAATTGACTAAAGATCCATAAAAAATGAGTGCTTGAGAAGGGTTTTAGTAAACCGTGTACCAAAAAAATATGCGTGAAAATCCGAAATGGCTATCCACCTCCATACATTCTGAAGATTCAGTCACAACTAATCTTCGCTTGTCAACTTTCACCTACTTCCACCTGGAGACACCAGGCCATTGTCCTCGTTTGGTCATCCACTATAACTCTGATAATAAACCTGTGTTAACCAAGTCTATATTTGACTATCTACATTCATTGATCAGGTTAATTTCCTCCACAGAAGCCAATTTTCTGTCGCAACTTGGAGGCAAGATTGTCCACATGGAATTTAAATGTAGATTTCTCATCAAGCCAGATATTTATATTCAGTGACTCTCTCAATGTTAGAACCACTTACGGTAGATATGTGTAAACCATATTCAATGTTTCTGGCTCTAGAAAACAGCATACATTTAGGTTTACTAGCATTAAGAACGAATTTAAGTTTAATAAAAGCTTCCTGGAGGGTAATAAAGGGCATTTTTAAGTTATCAATGGCCAATTGTACAGAGTGAGCAATACAATACACAACAGTATCATCTGCATACAGATGGAATTGACAACCATTCAGCGAAAAAGACACACTATCATATAAATAGTGAAGAGGACAGGACCTAGAATTTAACCCTGTGGCACATCTTTAGTTATTGATAACATTTGTATTGAATTTCTTAAATTTTGATTGGGCATAACCCGACTTTACACACTGACGTCACCCTTACAGATAATCTTGGAACCAATAACACGCATTTTCTATCCAAACCAATACTAGCTCATCTTTTTAAGAGTAAATGGTGATCGACTTTTGACAGATCAATAAAGAGGGCAGCACAGTGTTTCTTCTTGTCTAAAGCTGATATTATGTCATTAGTAACTAAAGAGATGGCTGATAATGTGCTATGATTGATATATTCGAAAAATATATATACAGACCATTTACAACACATGTAGTCTACAGCACAGACACAAACAAATAACTTCCCAACTTCCCACAACTTCCAAAGTCCGGACTGAACTCTCTCCCTCTGCCTCTCTCTCTCGTTATTAATCACAGAGACCGTTTGCTGCACTGTGTTTAAGGACGAGGCTCCTAATCAACCGTGACAGGGCTCTGTACGCTAAAGACCCCATAAACTATGTGGGGTCAGCACCAGAGATTCTTCCAGGCAGAGGACAAGCCTCCAGGCCATGGATCCCTGCCTGGCATTGTTCACTCATGGTGGGTTTGCTGGCGTCTCACCCCGGGCCCTGGATTCTGGAACTCTGGATGCTGTCCAGGGAGCGTAGTGTAGGTCAGACTGGGAGGTACCGATACCGTTTTCTCACTGTCGATACGGATTCAGAAAGATGCACTTCAAGTTCTGGCCAAGATGTAGTAGGGATGGGCTGGATTACTCAAGTACTCGCTGTTTCAACTGAACTTGAATGGTTTTTGAGGGAACTTGATTTTTATCTATTTATTTTTTATTCATATATTTATTAATTTGGTTAATAAATAAAGTACATCCACTAGTAGTACAGTACATCCACCTACATTAACAACCAGGGTAGGTTAGCCGAGCACAGATGCTATTTTTAACCTTTATTAATCAGGGTAGGTTAGCCGAGCACAGATGCTCTTTTTAACCTTTATTAACCACTGCTTTACACTGACATAGTTCCATACATTCACAGCTGGGAGCCGCCCAGTACAACCAATCTGACACTATTGGCCACTGAGCAGCTCCACTAGAATAGTTGGGGGTTGAGTGTCTTGCTCAAGGGCACATCAACAGTAGATATCAAGGGACTGGAAGAGCGTTATTCATTCATAGGATATTAGTGGTGGCAAACTGGGGCTGGACTTGGTTCACTTTTAATAGGCTATATTGATGAATGACCTTAGGGGATCTATTTGCGGTGGGTGTTGTCTTATATTATGGTGGGGCCCCACAAATACGTTTGTGTTTGAGCAACACTGGAGGAATTCCAATTTACAAAAATGTATCTGATCCTTTAGCCTACGCTAACACTAAAGACCGACAGACGTTAGTTTGCCTTTCATTGGACACGAATGTCTGAGGTACTGATAAATCGAATCCAGAAAATAAAAAGGACTTGTGACAACAGGCCTCTGGGACACGGAGCCCTGCACAGCTACTGTTCTGTTGGGTTTGCTGGGATCTTCTTGACCCAGGCTCAGAAGTGTTGGATGTCAGCCAGAGGGGACAGGTGAGACTAGAGTCAGACATAGTAGGATGGAGACACTGATAATTAGAGTTGTTCCGATACCGATACCAGTATCGGAAATGCCGCCGATACTGCCTAAAATGCTGGTATCGGTATCGGCGAGTACCCTCTAATTCTGCGCTCCGATACCATATGACGTAATTTATCAACAACACTGCGGTCTGCTGAGTGAGCATTATAAAACAAACGTGTTTTTAACCGACCGTGAATTAAAGTGTCAATGCCATTTGTCATTTTAACAGCAGCAAATGCCATCGTCCCGACAGAGCGCTGTTGACTGGGAGCTCTGATGGGTTCGCTTGGTGGTGTTATTAGCATTGAACAGCTAACCGAAAGCTAGCGTTAACTAACGTTAAAGTTTTAGCTTTAACGTTACCTTGGCTAAAGTTGGGGCTATTCATAATCCAGCAATAATGGCTGCAGACCTGCAAGCAAAGTACAGCAAGTTGGCAAAGGAGTATTCCAAGTTAAATCACATTTTCACCAGTAACGTTAGTCTTTCCATCTACCAGTAGCTCATGCTAGCTAACCTAGCTCACGATAACGTTGTCACCAGTGATGGGAATAACGGCGCTATAAGTAATGACGTTACTAACGGCGTTAGTTTTTTCAGTAACGAGTAATCTAACGGATTACTCTTCCAATCTCAATAACGCCGTTACCGTTACTGCAAATAAATGCGGCGCGTTACTATGAATGAACCTGTTTCTTTCATCAGACAGATATCTGCGCTGAGGGGCAATATGTTCTTCCTTGTTTAGTGCGCAAATTCTCCACTCATCTCCTCTGCAAGCACTGCTCCACTGTCTGTGTCTGTCTACTCTGGTCCAATCACATTCAGCATCCCGTCAGCGTGTCTCCCCCCCACCCACAGTCTGCGAATCAGAGCAGAGTAGGGCGGGTCTTCACGGAATGCATGTTGTCTTTCAGCGGGTCCCAGTCAGAGCGAGTTGACAGCGCATCGACAGGTAGTCTAATCTGCAGGTACTGTAGCTAGTAACCTCATTCCCAGTTGTATCCCTGTGAGATAAATGTAGCTAGTAGCCTAGTTTCGCCAGCAGGCAGTTAGTAGAAAAATGTGGCATGTTCAAAGAAAGTAAAAGAAAAGTCAACAGTGAAAATGGCTGCAATTCAATGGTGCATGGACAAAAAAATATGCGTGCATCCTCCCAGCACCAAGAAACGGTAGCTCTTGTGAAGAGTGGCAATTTGAAACGCCACTAAGAAACAAAACACAGTTATTTTGATGCAGCCTTTCCTCAGAATTCAGTGCTAAGAACCACAAAAATAAATGGAATGAAATCATATCAAGCTGCAAGCAGAATTATTGTTAAAAAAATGCACATGCATTTCCATAGCTGTGGATGAGTCCACTGACACCACTGAGAATGCTCAGTTGCTGGTGTTTGTGAGGTTTTAGTGAGTTTGTTTGTGAGAAGATTGGATCAGTTGTACTTTTTTTTTGAATACTTTAAACCCGTTTTTTGTGGAATATTTGATGCGGCCCAGCCTCACCCAGACTCTACCTCCAGCGGCCCCCAGGTAAATTGAGTTTGAGACCCCTGGTTTAGAATGATTCGATTAGATTCTTATATCTGTATGTTGTGTATGTCATACATGTCATGAATTGAAAATGGGGGACCCTGATGTAAACAAGACGAAAGTCTTTCTCTGATCTGCATCCCCTTAACAATTGTGTGTATTGAGCCGTACTGCTGTACCCATTCTGCAATCTGTTAATTAAAATGTTCAATCAATCAGTATATATTTGTTATTTATTTTTGGTATAGTGCTTAACAAGCATAATTTAATGTTGCCCAGTTGTGGCCTGTTGAGGGGCAATACATATCAAAAGTTCCAAAACATCTATTGTATTTGTATGATCCACTATATAAACATAGTAATTATAATATCTACATACATGGCATTTGATTGGAGGCTAGTCTCACTTTGTCCCACAGCAACATTAAAATAGTTTAGATTTGTGTATGTTGTTTATGTAAAAAAATAATATTGAAAGTAACGCAATAGTTACTTTCTGAAGTAACTAGTTACTTTTATAATTTGTAACTGAGTAAGTAATTTAGTTACTTTTTTGAAGAAGTAACTAGTAACTGTAACTAGTTACTTTTTAAAAGTAACTTGCCCAACACTGGTCGTCACTGATTGACCACCTCGCGTACACAATTAATGACATGTTGCGGACAGCCATATCGGTGACAATGTTTAGCTTTTAGTGCCAAATGATAAGAGTCTGAGGCGGAGTCTCAAAAGAGAATGTTGAATATTTATTGTGCAAAAATCCCAATAGAGCCTCTGCTACTTAAACGGAGCCTTGTGGAAGCAAGTGCAGCAACGAATAATGTCCGTGTGGAACTAATGTGCCAACAACCTTTCCGTGGGTGAACTCATTGAGATAGTTTTCAATTACTGATACTAATACTAATCTATACAATCACCTGTTGTTGAATAAATACCATTACTTTATAGTTATTACTAAAAAACAGTATATATAAAACAGTAGCTGTATACATTTTTTTTTTTTTTTTTTATATAATTTATATAATTTTTTTTTTAATGTATGCACTGGTATTGGATCAGTATCGGTATCGGCCGATACCCAAAGCTTAGGTATCGGAATCGGATCGGGAAGCAAAAAATGGTATCGGAACATCTCTACTGATAATGATGACCAATATTCCCTCACACTTGTACTTTACATCAAGGATGATTCAAAATATATCATCAGTGTTTGTAAGGTTACAACAAATCCATGAGGGAATACAGTGTTATGTGGACAGACTATAGGTTGAGGTAGGTAGTCGTGAATACAGTGTAAGGTAGTTGTAGGAAGTGAAGGCAGTAGATAAGAATTGACTGATTATAGGCAACAGAGTTCAGATTTCAGAGTTTGTACAACATGGGCAACAGAGCCTGTTTAAATTAACGTTTAGTTTAAGCAAGTATGGAGTGAGGCGAAGCTGTGAGCCAGTACAATTTTCAGCTAAATAAATGTCAGATTACTGATTCCATCTGTGAATATGGTGCAGTGGCCCTAGTTTGTAGTCACCCAGGGATCAGTGCTAATATTATGAGAGGAGGATGAGGAGGATGAGGAAGATGCACACAGCCTCAGCCTCTCCCCGTTTCCGTCAACCCATCTTTAGGGTCGATCGCAAACTCTCTTCTCCCTCTTTGACGCCCCGACACAGAGGGAGAAGAGAGTTTGCGATCCCTCTGTCCCAATGAAGGGGGTCTCTGTGCGTCCGCGCTGGTGGGAATATAGTGTCTCTTTCACCCCTCTCTCCTCTGGCCGAGAGGCTTCACCGAGCGGACACAGGATAAAAGCCACTTCCCTTGGAAAGAGAGAGCCTAAGTGCACGTATATACAAGTGCACACAAACACACATGCGCGCACACACACACACACACATGCACACGCACACACGCACACACACACACACACACACACACACACACACACACACACACACACACACGTACACACTTTCTCTTTCTGGGATACACCTCCCCTCCTATACACACTCACACACCCAGCCTGGTGGATGACAGGCTTCTTTCACTCTGTAGACACAGAGCCGTTAGGCTGCGGAGAAGCAGGTGGGTGGTAGCTGCGAGCTGAGCGCAGGATACAAGCCTAATGACACGTTTGAGCAAATAGTTTTTTCGGAATTAGGAAAGAAGGTTCTGCACACTTTAGGTCCATGCAAGTTTCTTCAATGAAACAAAAGCCAAGCCTTCAGTCATAAATACAGTATCTTGGCCTGCGGCTTGATGGGACATTTTCATTTATGTTTCATGTGGACAACCTTGCCTCCAAGCTGAGACAGAAAGTGGGCCTCTTCTTGTACAGAAACAGATTATTAGTAGGAGGATTGTTGAAGCAGTTTTAGACTTCTATGGTGATGTAATCACTGGTCAGTTAACTGCGGCAGCTTCAACCCTCAGACCACTGGACTCATTCTATCATTCTGCCCTCAGATTTATCACTGGGGGGACAGATATGATACTCAGCATTGTGTCCTTTATGATAAGGTAGGTTGGCCTTCTCTCTTTTTTTGTTGCTGGTCCCTCGAGCAGCTTGTGACTGTTTTAACAGAATTTTTAGTCAGCTTTAACTGATAAACAACTTTGTTGTTTATTTAAAATGTAATTGTGTTATTATGTGACTCTGTTTGTCTCTATTTGTCTTTTCTGTTGATTGTAAACTCGTTGTTGCTGTAAATGAGGGAAACCTTCACTTCCTAACGAATAGGGAAAACAAGGTTTGGATGGACCTTCATCAGGTGTCGTGGAATATATTATCATGTCATTATAGACAGCTTGACTCCAAGATACCAACATCTCCCCAGCCATAGCAAGGTTGTTGTTGCTTCCTGTGACTGGGAACCATTTTTATTTACCTTCATCATCATATCTGATGTATTATGTTACGTCTGACAACTGTGTATTTAATATACGTCTGACCAGAGCTCTTCGTCACTTTACAGCCAGACGATTATGTGTGAACATGATGTATCTGTCTGTAAACTGTGAAATAAACTTTTCTATTATTATTAATAATGACTCAGAATGATTTATAAACGGCTCATCGTTTTGTCTTTTAATATTTCCCATTACACAGGTCAATCAGGTCTTGCCCTGCTGAAGGTATCATGACTGATTAAAGAAACCTGCATGGACCTAAGTGTTCAGATCCTTCTTTCCTAATGATGCTCTTTGGTCTTCCGGCGCCTTAGCATATTCATTTGTCTGGTGAGTGCGGTGATCCTTTCAAAGAACCAAATATTTTCTAAATGTTATAAAACTGAAATGAAAAAGTCTTAAAAATGTGTCGTAGAATACCAAGATGAAAAATAAAATAACATTGCATTAAAAAGGAAGTGGGAATTGGCACAATAAAAAAGAAAAAGGTTAACAAATTGTGAATCTAATTATAAATGATTCAAGATTTATAAAGGCCAGCGGTCGGATGGCGTAGCGGAGATTGCGCTCGTCACCAATGCAAGAGGCTGTGGTCTCGACTCCCGGAGTCAGCATTGCCTGCGGCTTGGGCCGATCGTCATACTAACTCGTTTGGCTGAGTTAGCGGGAGGGAAGTCGAGGGTGGTAATCTGGTGTTGTGGACAGGTCAGGTCTGGGCGCCTGCTCAGCGAAAGGCAGGAAATGGTGAAGGCAGCGTGACCTCCCACGCATTACGCTTCACCAATGAGAGTCCTCGCTGCCAGGTGAAAAAAGAGCCACTGGCTGTCTCCACATGTGTCGGAGGAAGTATGTGTTAGGCTTCAGGGTTCCCTTGTACCGACCAGTAGGAGGAACATGCGCACAACAACCAGGTAGGGGAGGGGGGGAATTGGCATAACGACTAAATTGAGATGGGGATACAAATTGAAAATCAGGCAAAAAAATAATAATAATAATTATGTTATTAAAATTATAAGGGCCTTTTTTTAATAAGGTTTAAGGAGTGATTTAAAATATGTTACAGGTTTGGCTAACCCCAGTGTGAGGGCTGTGGGTGTGTGTGTGGGTCTGGGTCATGAGCAGATAATATGGACTCTTAAAGTTATATGTTAAACGAATAACCACAAAACTGCTTACGCAGACGTTTTAGGAGAAGGGGAAAAATAAACAACACAAAACAACCTTTACAGGTGAAAGCCTCAAAGTGAGTATTTAAGAAAATAAGTAAAGTCCAAAAAAACAGGACGAGAGTTATTGTAGAAAGAATAAATAAGCCACAAAGGCAACTCCTAAAAACAGAGTTTATATTGAAAACATAAAACAATAAACCTCCACCAAGGGAGTTTATGTGCAAAGGACAGTTCCAAAAGAACAAAAGAAAACACTACCATAAAGGACTCAGCCTCTATAAAGTAAAGCGTAAACTAAGCCAGTAGCCGAAAACAAGATGGCTACAAAAGAAGGCTAAATGCTGAATAGGGCAGCACTACACTTAAATATAATGAGCCTGACCAAACGTATAGCCAGCACAAGGAAATTAATTAGCAGTTGACACTGCAAGATCCAAACTTAAATAGACTCAACATGGCCATAGGCACAGCTGCACTGCATCAGGTGCAATCAAGCCCACACACCTGCCGACCCATGAGGCAATTAACCACAGGGACCAGGGATTGACAGCTATCCCTCACAGAGAGGTGAAATAAAGCAAAAATAGATAGCTGTCCCGCACAAAAATGTGAAATAAGGCAAGAATCATGACACCCAGGCCCTGACAGCAAACTCCTTTAAGGCTGAACTGCTACAGATATAGATATAGTTGTAAAAAAGTGTATTTTAGTCAGCTTGCACATACAGGAGCTTGACCCCACTGTATTTGCATTAGTTTGTGGAGGAACAGCATGGCTTGTCCTGAGAAAGGACTCCACTACCAATCAACAACATAATTGGCAAATAGGAAATCAGGCTTGGGTTGCAAAAATGTGAACCATCCCTTTAAGTGAAGCGCTTGTGTAACTCCTCCACTGCTGGTGGTGTATTTCGTTCAAAACATTCTAAAAGATCAAAGGTCACTGAGGAGGAAATGCAGGAGAGGGGATGGACTACATTTGACCTGGAAGAGAGAGAGAGGAGAAAGAAGAGACAATGATTGACAAGAGCAGCTGAGGTCTCTTTTAACTCTTTAACCAGGGCCAGGCAAAGGATTATGGGAGATAGCTGACCAGTGAAATATCTGGCTATTTGATGTTCTACTTTGCAGCTCCATGGATCGAGCAAGGTACTAAAACCACCAGAGTTAGGGGTCGTATTCCCTGTGTACATCAATGGGTAGAGCAAGGCACTAACACTGCCAGGGTTAGGGGTTCCATGCCCTGTGTAGCTCAATGGGTAGAGCAAGGCACTAACGCTGCCAGGGTTATGGGTTCCATTCCCTAGTCGTGGTATCTAGTGTTATGAAGGAGTGTTATATAGAGTCTCTACCCTACATGCTCTCACATCACCCCTGTATGGAGTCATATAGAGAGAGAGAGAGAGAGAGAGAGCGAGAGCGAGAGAGAGAGAGAGAGAGAGAGAGAGAGAGAGTGTGTGTGTGTGTGTGTGTGTGTGTGTGTGTGTGTGTGTGTGTGTGTGTGTGTGTGTGTGTGTGTGTAGGTGTGTGTGTGTGTGTGTATGTACGTACGATAAGATAAGATAGTTATTTATTGTCTGTTGATACAGACATTTGTTTTGTGTCGGAACAAGACATCAGAGAGACTCAACAACCCCTTCCTTCCCTCCCAACTAACATCATTCATTTGATGTGGCACATTTGTTTGTTTGTGTGTGTGTGATCAGGACAGCAGCTAGCAGCCACCACCACAATTACAGACCTCCCTTCTCCCTCCAGAGAGAGAGAGAGAGAGAGAGAGAGAGAGAGAGAGAGAGAGAGAGAGAGAGAGAGAGAGAGAGAGAGAGAGAGAGAGAGAGAGAGAGAGAGAGAGAGAGAGAGAGAGAGAGAGAGAGAGAGAGAGAGAGAGAGAGAGAGAGAGAGAGAGAGAGAGAGAGAGAGAGAGAGAGAGAGAGAGTCCAGCATTGGCCACACCACAAACCAGTGGGGGAGAAAATAAAGGCGGGAAGCCGGGAAGCGTACTTGAAATACACTTTTGACAGATGGACTGTGTTTATTTCACTAGAACGGTTAAGACAAATGTCCATATCTCCAATTAGGTGATTAGTTATAATGACACTGCAGCACAGAGATGTCATATAGACAGACAGTTTCAACAGTCGATTTCCAATGAAGCAATCAACCCACAGTTAGTCTGTATCGTGTACAGGTCATACCAAGCACGTAGGATGAAGACTATACAACAGGTTATTATTTTCTTTCGTATAAAACGGAGACCATTCGACCGCACTGAAGATGATCAAAAACAACATTAATTTAAACAGAATAATCCCTGAAAACAGAATAATCTCTGAAAACAGAATGATCTCTGGAAACATAACCTTTTTGAAATGTGAACTGTATCGTTTTACAATTTATGTATGAGAGAAAATAAAGACAAAAAGGAAACAATAGTAATGATGACCAAGTTAAAATAGACCTGCTGACACCGAACCTCTGAATGAATACCGCACCGTTTCCATAGAATCTAGCCTCTACACTCTACTTATTCTAATTCTATAATTGTTGCACTCTCTTCTGAAATATGGACCGTGGGGCCATATGGGTTTCTACCTCCAGGGATTCAGGGGAAGATTGACTCATAGCATACCCCGAGAGACTTATAAACAAATACAATAATAGACTAAGTACAAATTCTTGAACATAGCAAATAGCCAAATTGAAGAGTGCCGTTGGCAAATCCACAGCCTGGGAATAAGTATGCTCCTATACAGCATTATACCGCTACACACAAAGCTGCCCAATATAACCTATTGTTCTTTCCTTCAGTGTCAAATTGGTCCTATCATATTCACTTCACAAGTGTGCCAATGTCATTCCCAGAGCGAGCAGACACGAAGAAAGCCTAAAGCCAAGAGGAGACAGGACCACAGACCAAAATTAACAGGCTGGTCTGTTTAATTGTAAAACATTCAAAGAAGCTTGGAGAAGCTTCTTTTTTTAATAACTAGGACCGGGTTTTGAATTCAGATCAGATCATTATGCTACAATTAGGCATCACGTCACCCAGGCCACACTGGTAAAGTGCGTCTTTGTGTGGACATGTCAGAATGCGGTGGGACGTGCTGGTTATTCATGTGTTTGTGAACTGTCTGCATACATTACCACCCACAGCTCGTACAGACACATCCAAGTCACACACACACACACACACACACACACACACACACACACACACACACACACACACACAAATGCATGCATGCACACAAAAAATAATAACATGCACTCACACTAATGCGCACACGCACGCAAAGTTGTGCACACATTATCGCATGCACAAATAGACAGACACACACACACACGCATACACACACACAGCCGCCTCTCTTTCACAGCAGCGCTCAATAGGCTGAGAAAGCCCTTTGTCACCCGCCGTTGTCCTGACGACGTGCCTGGGTCCGGCTGAAAGGAGAGCGAAGGTCTGGCTCACCCCAAAATCAGAGGCATTTTAATCAGCTTGTCACACTGTCTGTGGGCTCGCTCCCCCGGGGCGCTCCCTCGGGGACCCTTCTCCTCAGGGACCTGCTCCAGGGGGGGGGGGTTAGAGATGACGCAAGCTCCTTCTTTTTAACACAGTCATCCGACCATCCACCCGGAACCAAACAAGATGGGTTCAGCAGCAACTACATTTTCAAGATACGGGTGATCTGAGAAAGCCTCTGAGGAATGATGGAGGACTTTCAATATAGTGTTAAAAATGATGGAGGACTTTCAATATAGTCTTAAAAACGATAGAGGACTTTCAATATAGTCTTGAAAACGATAGAGGACTTTTAATATAGTCTTAAAAAACGATAGAGGACTTTTAATATAGTCTTAAAAACGATAGAGGACTTTCAATATAGTCTTAAAAACGATAGAGGACTTTCAATATAGTCTTAAAAACGATAGAGGACTTTTAATATAGTCTTAAAAACGATAGAGGACTTTCAATATAGTCTTAAAAACGATAGAGGACTTTCAATATAGTCTTAAAAACGATAGAGGACTTTCAATATAGTCTTAAAAACGATAGAGGACTTTCAATATAGTCTTAAAAACGATCGATGACTTTCAATATAGTCTTAAAAACGATAGAGGACTTTCAATATAGTCTTAAAAACGATAGAGGACTTTCAATATAGTCTTAAAAATGATAGAGGACTTTCAATATAGTCTTAAAAATGATAGAGGACTTTTAATATAATCATAAAAACTATAGAGGACTTTCATTATAGTCTTAACCCTCTAAAGCAGAGTGTTGCGAAACATTAAATATCTAATGGAGGATAGAGAGAGGAGCTTGTTTTATAATAAAATGGCAAAAAGAGGTATTATGTTCAACAACCATTGCAACTTGTTGTGGATGTTGAGAACGATTCAGGTAATATAAATGGACTCTGCAAGGTAACTCATCTGGTATGAAAATATGAAAAGCCTTAAAAGGTATAATCTGTAATGCAGCGTAAACAGTGACCTCTAGGCAAAATAACTGACGTGTTTGATTCGAGTTAAGTAACTTATTATACTGTGCATTTCTCCAGACCTCTCTTGATAGAGCCTGAGGTGTGGCCAGCAATAGCAACCCCTCTCCTACAGTAACCAACTGGAATCTGTGAAATCAGACAAAAACTAAAACCATAAACAACAAAGCATGGTACCATCTTTTGCCTAGATATCTGTTTGACGACATTACAGATTCTCCCTTTAATCTCTCAACTAGTTCAGAAGTAGAGTTTCGGTCAATATGCGTCTTTGTTGGGCCAGTAATTGTAAAATACACTGTGAAAAAAGTGACAACACTGTGACAACACACCCAACAGGCCGGTATGGTCCTTTAATAGGAGAAAGTCAGAAAAGAAAATCTCTTGGGAACATTCTGAGTTTTATTTTTCTTCACTAAAGTTCAGGGCTCATGAACTTCGGTTGAACCATTAACCCTTAACATGTAACGTCCGGAGGGACCCAGGCAGACCCTGTAAAACACCTCCTCCCCGTCCCCTCCCTCTCTCTGTCTCTCTCTCCTTCCCTCTCTCTGTCTCTCTCTCTCCCTCTCCCTCCCTCCGCTGTGCCTGGTATCTCAGGCGCCTATCTGGATGCCATGCATTTTCTAAATGTTTTGTCAGGGATTTACCCAGGCACTTCCCCGCACATCGCCGTGGGCATGTGTATATTCTACACCCGGCACAGCACCATCAAATGAAGAGCATCCAAGATAACACCAGAAAGTGGCTGAAACAACGTATGCCGTTACAGTTTAAAAAAAAATATATATATATATCTTGTTTAAGCCGTGAAAGTGGGTCATTATGGCTCCTTACTGTAAAGTAGTCCTTACTCCTTAGAGTAACTTTTCAAGTTTCTTTTGTTTTTACTTTCTCGTTTTGCTCCCATCCCCCAATTTAGTAGTTTTGCCAATTCCCATCCTAGTTGCGATACCCTACTGTTGGTCTGGGGAAGGTGTAGACTACCACATGCCTCCTCTGATGGTAGGCAAGTGCTTAGACTTCTACACTACCCAGTCGCCCCCTTACTGTAAATAAAACAAATAAATAAAGAACATTGTTGAGTTTGTTAAATACATGCTTTTGATTTTTTTAAGTGGCGAGTGACGACCTGCCCAGAGAGTGCAGTGAAGTACTCTGAAGGTCAGTCAGGAACCACTGGCAATATTACACTTTTACAGGTAAATAATTATCTTTAAGCACTGTTTATACGTTATACATTTATACATTATGCAGCATCAGAACAACATAACAAGTACCACCATCTACACACTCCTAATCAGAACATAATTATGCAAAGAAAATACACATAATAAAAAGAACATTTAACACTATGATCGCCGCGGACGAGTTTTCACGTCATTCCGAGCCATGCTCATTCTGCCGAAGACGCCGTAACTTTCTTTGATGTCAATATTTCAAAAATCTGTCATCGAAATCATATTTCCTTTCCGGAGCCCTGAGACACACTGCTGATCTCCTCTCAACTCTCTAGCGGTTCAAGAGCGCCATCTGGTGGCCGATCGGCAGATCGCCAACCGGATATTAACCTTTGAACCGGTAGTGCTCATCCATATGTGGTCCGGCCACTCGCTATAGCTCCCGCGACTCCATCTTGAAACACTGGATAATAGATTGCTCGCCCTAACTCAATAAACAACGTTATTTGGACGTATATACTATTATACAACCTGGAAATGGATCGGGCATTTCTACATCCCATAATAGAAAAAAATCTGTTCCACGCTCATCTGCCAGCGGCGCGAGGAAGCCACGGTAAGATTCAGCGTTATTTTCTAACGTCTTCTATACTAACTGATCTGATGAACATATGACCCACTCTGGATGAATCATCTAACGCTGCCCACGGAATTATAAACGATCCCCCGCCCATCCGGTCATCATCAGATGCTGCGTAGAAACTTCTAGAACCACGTCCAGTTGAAACTTTTTATCTCGCACAGATTCCTACCAAACTGTATTTGATCATCAATATAATGCATTTAGGGCTATAAATCACGTTCTGAAGAAAGCTGCAGAAAACGATAAAAACTTATACTTTAGACCATATTTTAGTATGAATATGTGAATGAAAAAGTTTAACGTTGCTACACCCTGAACAATACATATAGGACATTGAATGGGCCATAATAATGGCAATTTAGCAATAGAATTTAAAAAGTTATAGCCCTGCAAAGAAGGGGAACTTCTCCATAGACAAATAGAGCTGGCGAGGGATGGTAAATTATGAATTTAACCCATGGCGATTAAAGTGTTAATAGTTGAAGGTTTTTTTCTAGGGTAACTGTACAACAAATATCATCTCCAGCCAGTCAAAACAGCCTACATAGTAATGCGTGTAATTTCCTGATGTGATTATGAAGAAATAAAAGGCTACACTATATCATTTTATAATTTTATCATACATTTTTCGGTCAATTATCACAGCTGCAGAGATACTGTGTAGGTGACAGTATTTAGGACATAGGTCACGAACAGCCAGTCTAAATGAGATACACTCAAGAGGAAAAGTAAACTCCAGTCCGAGCAGTTCATAGATTCATTCTCAGTTCATTTATTTCCCCTGACTGTTTTGTTTATTTTTCCCGCAGTGTCACCGGGGGACAACAGTGATTGGTTCTTCCAGTCAAAGGGGGCGGGGACTGCTGACCTGAACTTGCCACCTCATTGGCAGTCTCATAAAGGGACTGTTGTAGGGGCGATATGTTCATACACAGTCTACTCTTGTCTGCCCGCATTTGAACATACAGGACGGCAGGGAAATCAGACATTAGTGTGGGAGTCTGCAACCTTTGAGGTGTGTGTGTGTGTGTGTGTGTGTGTGTGTGTGTGTGTGTGTGTGTGTGTGTGTGTGTGTGTGCGTGCGTGCGTGCGTGCGTGCGTGCGTGCGTGCGTGCGTGTGTGTGTGTGTAGTCACATGAAGACTCTATGACTAGTAGTGGCGCTACATTTAAAAACGATGTGTTGAAATAACAGTTGTCCCACTGTAAACACATACAACACAACGTGTTCGAATAGCAACACGGTCGTAACTCAGGTTGTGTACATTTATATTTAAACACATCTGTCGGTGGCGGCGATACACCGGGCAACAGGAAACCAAGTGAGGGGGTTAAATACAACCGAATTCAAATCACCACCTACAGTATGTGTTTAGGTAGGGATCAGCACAGCCTACAGTATGTTATTTCAACACATATTTTTTTTAAGAGTGTAAGTATTGGCTACCACAGCTGTACAATCTCCTTACCTACTCTGCGGTCGGGTCTCGGAGCACCGCTGACCGCCTCGCTGTGCACAAGACTGCATATGTCCGCCACAAATCCTGTTTAATGTGCTTCCAAGGCACCCTTGCAGATATAATCCCTCTGAATGGTTTAACGGGCCAGTGGCAGGCGTTCCTAATTCATATCTCATTCTTTACGGTCCCAGAGAGTGGCTGTGCTTCCTGCAGCTGTTATTTGAGACCACTATAGTCGGTTAAACAGCTGAAAACGCAACATTTTACCAACCAAAATACTCTGAGGGTAGATTAATACTTTATTTTTTTTTTTATATTATTTTTTTTAGCGTTTATCGCTTTTCTTTTTTTAATACTGGGCAGTCCAGTAGAGAGAGAGAGAGAGGAAGAGCGGGAGACAGAGTGGGGGGAAGACATTCGGCAAATGACGCTGGGTCCGGGAATTGAACCCGGGTCGGCCGTGCCGCGACGCAGCGCGTTACATGGTTCGCCACTTGGGCGCCCCGGTAGATTAATACTTGACATGTTTGTACAATCTCTGGAAAAAATTACATGTTCAAGTGCAGAACGCCATTCCTCCAGGTGGAGAACGGAACAGATGAGATGAATGGATGTGCATTACTTAAAAACTATAGGTGTTGTTCAAATACCCTAGCTTCATTATTTTAATTGGATAAAGGTTCAGGTGGCGTGGCGGACCAGATAAGATATCATGGGCAGGGTTAAAGGTCATGTGGCGATGGTGAGCAGGGTTCATGGTCATGTTGTGATAGTTAGCAGGGTTAATGATGGTGAGTCTCTGACAGGGACAAGTTGCAGGTTGAAAAAGCCCTCAGCTCTGAACTCGGCAGAATCTGCACCTGGCTCGCTGATAACAAACTATCATTACACCTGGGTAATCCAAAGAGAGTTCCACAAATCATGTTCAACCCAGATTCGGCTTAAACAAGGCACTAAACACGTTTCGCAATTATGCCACAACAATGTGGAAGGCCGTAAAATAATGTGAATCCCTACCCTCCTTCAAAACCGCTCGCAAAGAGCACCTACGGGTGGCTGCAATTAGAAACTGGCCCCGGTAAATGTCCAACCCCCCCCCACACCCACCCACCCAACCCCCTCCAATGTACAGTAACTTTCTTCCCCTTCGAATGTATATATATCTTTTTATGATCTCTTTCTTTTAAACAGTACTGTATATTTGTATGTCGTGTGAGGACAAGCTCCAGGGACCAGTGGTTAAGCTATATTTGCGTACAGTATATTCGCTCAATTGCTTGGTCATGGGGATGTGCACAAGTTCACTTTTTCATGGTCCGTTACTTGGTGGGTGGTCTGAACAAATAACCAAAATAGTGGATGTGTGCCCACATTCACAAAGGCTAGAATTGATGACAGGTAAAAAGAAATACATCATTCTCACCGTGGCATCTGGCACACAGACAGACAGACAGACAGACAGACAGACATACAGACAGACAGACAGACAGACAGACAGACAGACAGACAGACAGACAGACAGACAGACAGACAGACAGACAGACAGACAGACAGACAGACAGACAGACACGCGCGCGTGCACACACACACACACACACGGACAGGAGTTATTGCAATGCCCCTTCGCCTGTGCTTGGTGCGTACAGTTGTAATAACCTGCATATAAAAAAACATTACAAAGGTCGACTTTGAACGATCAACTCGACTCAATGAACGATTATGTGGTTATTGGTTTTTCTCATAAGCTTTTTTCATCCCTACTTCCTCAGTCACACAGTTGGCTGAGCTGCAGTAGGGATGTGCATGACTGACCAAAATCATTTTTGAATAGTCTACTGTTCTTAAGACCGAATATTTGAAAATTCGCCATCGTAGCCTATAATAACAGCATTGCATTGGCCTATCCACCGGTTTTAATAAACAAACAGAAACATCAATCATTATTATAATTATATATATATATTTTTCGACTCTGACATGAAAATCGAATGTGGAGACTGTCACGACTATTCTAAAATTCCGTAAATTCCGTAAAGCTGCAGCACTGGATCCATCATCCCGTGTGACAACGTCCCCCGTTCTCCCCCACATCATCCACACCTCATTCTGAGTACCCACTTTATAAAGCACTAGCACACTTGTTAGGTCGGTCGCTGTTAAACCCTGTAAACTGGCTCACCCCAACTGTGAGGAATCCTGCACGCAGCCTAACGAGGGGGCGTGCCGTTTTTTCACCTTCACGCACCTGTTGGGAGTTTGCGATCAGCAAATGAGTACTTGTATTGCAGACTCCCCTCCACTCCTTGTCGGGTCGTTCTTGTTGCCACCATCACCTGCCGCGTCTCCGGCGTGAGACGTCGTGCCAGCCGTCACCACCTGTCGTTGTTTCCTGGAGTGGGACACCGCCTTCGCTCTCTACTACTCCACGGGGAGGATCCAGTGTTCCCACTCCAGACGTCGAGCCGGCTACTTCCCAGCTCCCTCTTCGTGATCCCCGTTCCTGGGGTGAGGCTCGCCATCGCTCCCTATTACTCCACGGGAGGATGGCCGTGTTCTCACCCCGTTCCCCTTGGAACCCCTGTGTTCTACTGCCGCGTCTCCGGCGTGCCCCCCGTCACCACCTGTCGCCGTTTGCCTGGAGTGGGACACCGCCTTCGCTCTCTAATACTCTACGGGAGGATTCCAGTGTTCCCACTCCAGACGTCGAGCCGGCTACTGCCCAACTCCCTCTTCGTGGTCCTGGTTCCTGGGGTGAGGCTCGCCATCGCTCCCTATTATTCCACGGGAGGATGGCCGTGTTCTCATCCCGTTCCCCTCGGACCCCCTGTGTGCTGCATTGCCCCGTGGGCAGCGTCTGGTCTGGAGGAGGAGGATTCCTTGGCAGAGCCGAGCCACAGAGCCCTACTCGGTTGTAGGGACGAAGAGGATCCCTGTTACTTTTTCCCAGCCTGTTCGCCCGTTAAAGGGGCACAGTGCCGCCTTTTTTGTGTTCATGGACGTTTTATGTTTTTACCCCCTTAAAGGCTGAGTGCCGCTTTTTTGTATTAAATAAATAATGCCCTGTTTTTGGCTAACTCTCATACCTGTCTTGTGTTGTGCTATTGGGGTCGGTTTCAAACCATAACACCAACAAACCAATAAATAGAAACCATTGGTCTGCACTTACATGCATACATTATTATATTGTATCAAACTTAACCCCTAACTGCACCTGACGAGCAGCATTGGCACCTTGCGTGTGCACGAATGAGAGGCACAAGTTGCAAAGCGCTTTGGATAAAAGCGCTATATAAATGCAGTCTATTTGCCATTTACCATCTGAGTTGGGGTATGAAAGAGAGCGGCATTAGTTCATATGCTGACTATGACAAAACCTGAATATGATTGTTATTATG
>NC_140181.1:20909925-20927425 GCF_963971535.1 Notolepis coatsorum
ATGCCTTACGACTAGGGATGTCCGATATTATCGGCCGACCGATATTATCGACCGATATTATCGGCCGATATCGGCAGTAAAATGTGATATCGGAAAATATCGGTATCGGTTTAAAAAAAGAAAAAAACAATAACAATATTTGTTATATATATATCCAGTGAAATGATTAGTTAACTGAAATTATTCCGTTTTTTGGGGTGGGAAACCCTGCATATATCGGTATCGGTTGATATCGGTTGATATCGGTATCGGAAATTAAGAGTTGGACAATATCGGAATATCGGTATCGGTAAAAAAGCCAATATCGAGCATCCCTACTTACGACCAACCCAGATGGCCGGTGCTGCCGAAGCAAACGTTCAATCAAAGCCGGGGCCCGGCTGTATGGCGGCCCCCCTAGCCCTGCCGCGGGCCCCGCAGAGTTTGGGCTGTGCTCAGAACAGTGAAAGACAAACAGAATCTAAAATTCAGGTCCACGTGATGATCGCATTATGTGATGCTTAGGTACACTCAGCCACACACATGCACGCACGCACGCACGCACGCACGCACGCACGCACGCACACACACACACACACACACACACACACACACACACACACACACACACAATAGACACACACACTTTATTCTTCGGAAGAGGGGGTTATCTGCATGTTACTATGACACCTCTAGCTCTTGGAATGAACTCCAACAGTCCCTAAAGATTGAGATTCTCCCCTCTGTTGCAGAGTTTAAGACCTTGATGATCACCATTGTCGATCAAGTTGTACGTGTTTGACAATCGATTTGTTATCCTTGCATTTGCCTACCCTCATCTTGTTGTCTTATTGCTGTGTGATTCATATGCTGTACTGTATGTATTTATGATTGCTTATCTCTGTACATGTAAACTCAATGTAACTGTAAATGAGTTGCCATATTTCGAATATAAATAAAGGAGGTTTGAAATTAAATGTAATTAAATGTTCTCAGCATTTATGACAATAATGCGCGCACGCACGCACACACACACACCTACACACACACACACACACACACACACACACACACACACACACACACACACACACACACACACACACACACACACACACACACACACACACACACACACACACACACACACACACATACACTCACACACACACACACACACACACACACACACACACACACACACACAAACATACAGTACACACTAGGGACGTGTTCGAATCCGAATATGAATTCGGGGAAAGCACAGATAATGAGATGGACACAAATACTGCCCCGTTTCTTCATTTGGACCCACAGAAATATCAGTAATAATATCATCAAATGAGAAAAAGGAAAAGGCAAGCGTTTTCTCAAGTTTTCTCTAGTATCTCTGCTGCTACATCCCTTACATTTTCAAAAGCCTAGAGAAAACGTATGCTTGTGCAATTAATTATATTTATCGCGTGTGCACTGGAGACTTATTTCAAAACCAAACCAAGCATGCTCCCCATATTTGTTACTATACTAAGAGCTGCCTATACCAATTCAGGAATATGATTTACAGTCAGATATAATTTATCTGTTCAAAAGTTGTCATGAGTTTTTTTTTTTTTTATTATTATTTATTTTATCCAGGAATGTCCCATTGAGATACAAGATCTCTTCTTCCAGGGAGTCCTGAACAACACGGCACACAACACGTTTCAACATAAAACAGGGCATTAAACAAAAAACATACAATTCAAATATAAATACAGAAGGCCATTTGTGCAGTGGCAAGGAGCATAATCACATCAGCAATAGCATCAGGTAAAACAGTTACATGTTTCATAAAGGGCTAATCATAGCATACCTTTAAAAGCATTCACAGTAGGAAGTGCCTCTAGACAAAGTTTTACTTGCAGCGTATTCCATAAAAAGGGAGCATAGTGGGAGAATGCAGCTTTACCAATCTCTGACTGCATCAAAGGAACATGGGTTGCCATGGGTTGTCCTGGTATTACAAATGCAGCCAGTTACCAGACACACATCATTCCAAATATTGTAAAAAGTATTTCCACTACTTATAAAAATGAATTATTACAAGTATCTTTAGAAGGCGGACACGATGGCCATGTCCGACACAGAAAACGATGTCATTGGAACTGGGGGTGGGATCTGCTCGTACTTCCTCATGTATGGAAAATAGCCGACACATTTCATATTTAGGCAAATCATCATTCTTGTATGTATGATATGAGATGATAGACTTTAGAAATAAAAGGTTAGAATTTGTAAACAAGATGTGATAATATTTTAAGTATCGCGCTTAAACTCTTTCTGCTCTATAAAGCTGATTTTGTTTTCAGAACATCACACAAATATTAGATTTAGGGATGCCCCAATCACGTTTTTTGCCACCGATCCGATTACCGATCGTCTTGAGCCATATCGGCCGATACCGATCCGATACAGATAGTTTTTGATTAAAAAAAAATAAAAAGTTATTTTATATAATTTTTTTTTAATTTTTTTATAAAATATATATATTATATAATTAGACTTGTACTTGTATTATCTGCGAGACATCGCCACCACGCAACAAGTCAAAATGCTCGCTATCTGCAAACAGCTCCACTGTCTGTGTGTACTCGAGTAGCCTCCAGCTACGGCCAGGATTCTCCGGCGCTGCAGCTGGACCCTAGTATTGGTATAAATCACATTCAGCAAGCCCTCAGCTCGAATATGCATCGAATCAATGTTATAAGACATTGATATCAGGAGCTATCTGTAGCTACTGCTAGCCGGCTAGATAACGTTAAGACAATGCCTCAGTGAACTATTTAGTTTAGAGCTAACGTGAGCTAACGTGAGCTACCGAGTCAACGGAGGTAACTTAACCAGCTAGATAACGTTAGACAATGCCTCATGTAGTCACTGGGTCATTTAGTTTAAACAGTAACGTTAGGTAGGTAGCCAACGTTAGCTCACGTCGCATGCACCAGACTATAGCAGACTGCGAGGCTCTTGTTTACATGAGTGCGGGAGGGGCTGGGGAGGAGGAGGTGCTGTACGTTTGTAATGTAATGTAATTAAATGTTCTCAGCATTTACGACAATAATGCGCGCGCGCACGCACACACACACACACACACGTCACACACACACACACACATAATAGCTCTTTAGTGGAAAAAGAAACACTAAACTATATTTATTTAGATTGCTGTGTCTGAGAGAGAAGTCAGCAGTGACTGTGAGATCTCCGCTAAGAATTGGATCATGTTTTTCGATCGGTTTTGACGATCGCCGAAAATAAAGCATTATCACCGATCACCGATCGCATATTTATACTGATTATCGGCCGATAACGATCGGTGGCCGATCGATCGGGGCATCCTAGATTAGATTAAACTTTATTGTCAGAGAACAACAAAATCTTATGGGCAGCCTATTAGTCTACAGGCTGCTCAAAAGAACACACCTGATTTAACAGCGGATCCTGGAAGGTGGGGTGTGTGCAAAGCCCTGCTGTTCTACATTCAGTGCCACGCCCCTTTGACCATATTAGGGCTACCGTGCCAATAAGGAAGTCAATGGGAGGTCGGGGAATTTGCGAAGGCTTAAACTATATCTTAGATTATGGCTATGGGTCTAAAACACCCCTCGCTTATCAATGACTTGCTTGCAGTCAACATGTACGAAACAGATTGTTTTTTCATTGGTACATTTCCGTTTTATACTGTTTTGAATACGAGTATAGTTTTGGAGAGTTCTAGTAATTCCGGAGAAATTCCGCGATAATAGCTCTTTAGTGGAATACACAAAACACGTTGTCATTTTTCGGCTGATTTATGAATCGTTTTCAAATAAACGCTAGATTATCGATAGTATATGTGTACTTATGCACGATACAGAAGCGGGTTGTAAAATCGATTATCCATGCCGTGCTTAGCGCTAACGTTACACACACACACACACACTCACACTCACACACACACACACACACACGGTGTGATCGCTGTGAAAAAAACATCTGATTAACCCAAAACTGGTAACATAGAGTCCTTACCTCACATCAGATGTTCTGCAAAAAGATTAATCCAATTCCTGATCGCCATTCCAAATATTGATCGCGTTTATTGATCCAACGTTATAGTCCAAAACACATAATCGAAAGCTGCTCCCAGCCTCCCCAGTGAATGTAGTAACAGATACTGCTTGCCAGAGAATGGAAAACCCCGGACCGGATTTTTTATGCACATGCCCACCCAATCCAATCCAATGATGTGCAATACCATCTGGGAGACGATAGGCGGCGGTATTTGCCCTTTTCGAGCTCAGACCCATTCACAATGATAACGTCAGGCTGGATGGATGAAAAATTTATGGATATTGCTAATAAAAGAAATAACGATTAAAACCCGAGTTTTCTTGTTTTTTCTCTGGCCTTGGCACTCAACGCATGGCGAGTTAACCCGACTAATCTCGTCGTTGGCACTGAATGTGTTAACAAAGATAATGCTAAATAGCACTAAAGGTGGTAAAAAAATAAGAATGAATGTATACTATTACTGTTATGTAATACTGTTTGTAAATATATGTTTCAGTTTCTGATTGTTCAATGTCCCCCAGTTAAAGGGGGGGGGGGGGGGTCAACTTCAGACAGTTCATAAAACTTAGTTTAGTTAAAATAAGAATAAAGAGAGAGAGCATAAACTACAGATGACAAGCACAGTATGAGGATGTATACAATATTAATCAATGTGATTTCCAATGAATAGTAGGTTAGAAAATAAATTAGCTGGTCATCCAAATGTTCATTTGAGAATTTGATTACATCTGTTCCCATCTTGTATTGTACAATAACTGTTGCAAAAAAAGAAATTCCGGTATAAACCACGCCCATTTCCTAATCCAAATCTGAATGAATACAGATAATTTTGTTGGTTGAACAGATACAGATACATACAGATAATGATGTCTGTCTGCACACCCCTAGTACACACACACACACACACACACACACACACACACACACACACATACACACACAACACACACACACACACACACACACACACACACACACACACACACACACACACACACACACACACACACACACACACACACAGGTACAGAACACTAGGGTACAAACATAACACTGAAGTACAGAACACTGAGGTACAGAACACTGAGGTACAGAACACTGAGGTACAGAACACTGAGGTACAGAACACTGAGCTACAGAACACTGAGCTACAGAACACTGAGGTACAGAACACTAGGGTACAGGACACTGAGGTACAGAACACTAGGGTACAGGACACTGAGGTACAGAACACTAGGGTACAGAACACTGAGGTACAGAACACTGAGATACAGAACACTGAGGTACAGAACACTGAGGTACAGAACACTGAGGTACAGAACACTGAGCTACAGAACACTGAGGTACAGAACACTGAGCTACAGAACACTGAGCTACAGAACACTGAGGTACAGAACACTGAGGTACAGAACACTGAGGTACAGAACACTAGGGTACAGAACACTAGGGTAGAGAACACTGAGGTACAGAACACTGAGGTACAGAACACTGAGGTACAGAACACCAGGGTACAGAACACTAGGGTACAGAACACTAGGGTACAGAACACTGAGGTACAGAACACTGAGGAACAGAACACTGAGGTACAGAACACTAGGGTACAGAACACTAGGGTAGAGAACACTGAGGTACAGAACACTGAGGTACAGAACACCAGGGTACAGAACACTAGGGTACAGAACACTGAGGTACAGAACACTAGGGTACAGAACACTGAGGTACAGAACACTAGGGTACAGAAGGGCTGCTTTGGGCAAAAGCCTGATCCCTGGGGGACATTAAAGTCTAAGTCTATGTGTCATTAGGAAAAATGTATGGACTGGTATGAATTGAAAGCTAGCGCCACAGTGTTACCCAAACATGTTTATCTGTGGCTTGGCCACCACCAACAGATTCCAAAAACTGACATATTATTATTAAAAAGTGCCTTTCTGCTGCTGACTATGTCGATATCCTACCCACCCCCGAACCTCGCCCTCGATCACTACAGTACAAACTAGGGGTGTGAAGGTACATGTATCCATACCGAACCGTTTCAGTACTGGACCTTAGGCTCAGTACGGCTGTGTACTGAACGAATACAACGGTATGTTAACCACTAACGCGACCGCCCACCTGGGGCTGTTTTTTTTCACAATCTAATATATTATATTAGATATTAGATATATATTTAAAAAAAAAAATTTACAAGTCGATTATTAATTTCAATATAGAATATTCGTTGACATCCCTACAAGTACAATTAGTTACTGCACACTACATCACCCCTGAGTGGAACATGGAAAGCCAAATTTCCCCCCCACTGTACCGAAAACCTGTACCAAACCGTGACTTCAAAACCGAGGTACGTACCGAACCGTGGTTTTTGTGTACCGTTACACCCCTAGTACAAACCCAATAAGATGTGGGAAAGAAACACTAAACTATATTTATTTAGATTGCTGTAGTCCACAACCTGTTTTCATTGTCATGCAAAGCCGAGCCGGTTTTAATCTGGCCTTTGTACTACAGAAGATTGTCTCGCTGCACAAAGGGCCACACTGTACAGAGATATCGGCTCCTGGGGAGATGTGTGGGGTTGTTGCAGAGTCTATGAACAAAGCGGTGAATCTACTCGCTGAGCCACGACCTGTTAAAAATACATTATTAATGAGGCCAGTCTGACTGATGGCGGGGATTAATTACTGTAACTTCGAAAGCAGAGACTGCTCTTCCTGTGAAAGTTCTAATCTAGCCTCACAGAATTCACATTCGCAATTATGCCACATCAATGTGGAACGCCCTACCCACAGCTGTAAAGGAATGTGAATCACTACCCACTTTCAAAACTACTCTCAAAGAGCACCTACGGGAGGCTGCAATTCGAAACTGGCCCCTGTAAATGTTCTAACCCAACCCCCTCCAATGTACAGTTACCCCCCCCCCCCCTCACCCCGCCTACCCAACCCACACAACTACCTCCAATGTACAGTTCCCCCGCCCCACCTCCTCCAATGTACAGTTTCTTCGTCAAATGCTCTCTTTTTGTATCACAGTATCACAGTACTGTATTTGTAAATCTGGTATGTCATAAATGTATAGATGTAGCAGTACTGTCTAGTGTGTATGTCATGTATGTCATATATGTTGTGATGAATTGAAAATGGGGGACCCTGATGTAAACAAGACGAAAGTCTTTCTCTGGTCTGCATCCCCTTAACAATTGTGTGTATTGAGCTGTACTGTATTGTACCCATTCTGCAATCTGTTAATAACATTTTCAATCAATCAATCAAACAGATAGGGGAACACACAGATACAGATATTGGTATAGGTAATCGGTCTGATACCAGGCTCAAATGGGGTATCGGTATTGGTATTGGAGAATTTCAAGAATACCAAGAACCAGGTATCAAAGCCAAGTGACTTCACTTTCTGCATCTTTCTGCACACAGACCAATGAGGTTGTCGACAGGTAGAGACCACTTTCAGCACAATCCATGCTGTTCTTAAAGGAACACTGCAACATTTTGGGAAATACACTTATTTGCCATCTTCTCCAGAGTCAGACGAGAAGATCGATAGGAATGTGTGTCAGTTTTGGAGTTGTCAGAAGTTGTATTTCATCCCTTTTGACTGAGCTATAGGCTACTGTAACTGCTCCCTACTACTTCCCTTCCTTGTGCTAAGCTAGGCTAGCATGCACTTATACCTCTCTCTGTGACTACTGGACACACAGAGATTAAACAGCAGATATCAGTCCTCTCGGGAAGATGGCAAATAAGGGTATTTCCAAAAATTTGTTCCTTTAACCCTCTAATGCCTGCCTTAGGCTAAATGCCAAGAAAACCGAGGTCATAATGTATAACATCCTCCCGGATCATCCACCTCTAAGGACAACAGGAGGCTCTGCTCTAAAGGAAGTCAGTGATTTCAAGTACCTGGGCTCGTGGGTCAACTTGTCCGAGCAAGACCTTAAAGTGAGGAAGGCACTTGCATGGAGGGCTCTGAACGGCATGACCAGTGTGTGGAAATCCAACCTCCCCCGTCAAATCAAGCTCAACTGTTATATTTTTGCGAATTCTGAGCTTATTCTTTGAGTCAGTCATCATTATGATTCAGGGGAACCTACCCTTTATTTCTGGTACAGTGTAAAGTCACCCTCATACATTATTTTGTGTGAGCATACAATATTTGACGCCCAGTGAAAGTTTTGTTTAATTTGTCTGATTTACAGCCAGGCATCTCCAAAACATCAAAAACAAACTATTCCGCCATCTTTCCTCGACAGCCCGCAACTGCAACCTCCCCACCTCGCTCCCAAACTACTGCTATCAGTTTGTTCCAATAACAAACCATGCTGTTCCTGTTCTCACTAGTATCAGACTCAAGAAGAAATGCTTGACACATACTGTAACACTTAGCAACCTCAGACCCATCATCGCTCAGCCAAGGCCGGCCACACCCCCCATCACAAAACCACTGACAATGGCCCTTCTGAATGTTAGATTGTTGAGCAACAAATCTTTCTTAATCAATGATCTGATAACTGAAAAGAATTTGCAATGCATGTTCCTAGTCGAGACCTGGCTAAATGACATTACTGGTGCGACAACGCTGATAGAAGCCTGCCCTCCAAATTATAAGTATTATCAATCGGTCAGACAAAACAGAAAAGGGGGAGGGGTTGCCGCTATTTTATCTACATCGTTTATATATAATGACATCGACATGGGTGAATTTACATAATTTGAATATCTTGCTATTGAGCTCAAAGCTGAACTGTCTTTGCTCATCATCACATTGTACCGGCCACCAAAATACTCATCAATATTTCTGCAGGAATTCTCAGAGCTAATCTCAGTCGGTATCATTAGATGTGAAAGATTAATCATACATGGAGATCTGAATATTATGTAACACTTTATAATAACACTCAGTTATAAGACCTTTATAAGGTATTTGTAGATGAACTAATCATGAACAAACCATGTATATACATTCGTAAAATATTATTAAATCATTTATAACTATTTGTATAACATTTACAAATTAGTTCTACATTATTTATAACTCATTATCAACATTGTTTGTACTTGATTTGTTCATCATTAAATAATGTTGTTTAATGTGTAGTAACACATTTGTAGATGCTTTGAAAAATGGATATGAATAAACGACTATACTGTACCTCCATTTATTTGTTCATGTTCAACAAATGATTTGTTAACTCTTTCTCTGCCACGCTGGGAACTGGATCTGACTAGGTGCTGCCACGCATTCAATCAATGGAGTCGCTCACCTTGTTTTCAGGGCTATAACTATTTAAATATTATAGCTATACATGCAATACTATGGCCCATTTGACATCGAGTATCTATCATTCAAGATGTGAAAAAGGAATCTTTTTTCCATCCATACATTATCGTTTTATACCGTGGTGAATATAAGTATGCTTTTAGAGTGGTCTGGGGTAATTCCTGGAAGGCTAGTAACGGCCCGCGACGCATATTATACGTAATCCATTGGCATTTCGTCCCTATACATGCTACAATAAAAAATTCAAATGCATATGATCGGTATATTATGTTCCATCATGCATGCATGAAAGGGGGGGGGGGGGGGGGTCGTCCAGGGGCGTATCTAGACCCAGCACTTTAGTAGGGCACAGAAGGGCACCAAAAACTATGAAGCTGGAGCGTGTAGGTTTTGGCCGGTTTGTGGGCGAAAATGGGTGGATTTTGTAACTATTTTTTTTTAACTTTATTTCGGTATACAGAGTATAAACATTGCGATCATCTACTACTGGTCTATTGAAGGTTCCAAGCCACAGTCTAAAGAAAATCAGGGATGCAGCCTTTGCTAACTATGCACCAAAGTTATGGAACACACTACCTATGGACATTAGGGAAGCTAGATCTCTTAATATTTTCAGAAATAAGCTAAAAACGTACCTCTTCACCATAGCCTTCTAATACACCCCGCTGTTGATTGTACTGTAGCACTATTTTACTCTGGCCATTCGATTGCATAATTTTACTATTTATTCTACTATTCTATTATTGCACTGTATTATTGGTGTGCAAACCAGTCAACTTACAAAAAAGAGCCTGTTGGAGGATTTCAACAAGATAAATGCAATGCAAAATATTTCACTATAATATTTCAAAGCGAAGTAAAAAAATATTATAATAATTATTTGATCATGTTAAATGATCATTTGATCATGTTAAAAAAGGGAAAATAAAAAACTTTTGTTAAAAAAAAAAAAAAAAAAAAAAAATTTAATCAGTGGGGCACAGATGATCATCAGTAGGGAACGTGCCCTACTGATAGTGGTCTAAATACGCCGATGGGGTCGTCTATGATTAATTGATTGTCAATAATGGCATTCGTTATTACAACAGCATACGTTGATCAGGGCTAAGGCTATGACAACAATGGACAACCAAGCTGAAATTGATGTTAAATTGCTCTTACCTGTGGCTAGGCCTGCCACGATAACAAATTTTGCTGGGCGATTAATTGCCCCCGAAAATATCGCGATAAGCGATATTATTGCGACCGGTTAAAAAAAAATTTGAGAAATTTATTTCCCAAAACTTTTATTTTGAAGCCCACCGCTCCGTCTTTTCCGGTTTAAGACTTTTATTTTGAAGCCCACCGACCGGACCGGAAGTATTGTTGCGATTATCCTAGCCGACAACTTGTCTCGTCTGGTTGTGTTTTTTAGTTTTAACGTTAGCTACTAACGTTAGATGCAGCTACTACAGGCAATCAACGATGAGGAGGACGCGTCAAAGCCGTATATAATAGAATAGCTGTGGTGCGTAGGCACTGCAGCACGACTCGAAAACGACCCGTTATAATAAATTAATTCATGTTTAACTTGTCCCCGTCTCCAGTGCTTTGACTAGCCCCACCCGTTCATTGTAAACAATGATGCATGTAATTGTATTAACGTTATTCTGTGTTATTCTAACGTTACACTACAAATAACGCTACTTGGTTAAAAGGAGCAACACTATTGAGAAATGTAGGTAAGCTAAATATGTGGCGTTGCTACTGCCCCACGGAGCTCCCGTGCTGTGCTCTGTAGTAACGCCAGCGGCCAACCCACACGGAGAGTGACTGACAAGGGGCACTGGTTCCGCCTCATTAAAACAAACGCGCAAATAGCAATTAATCGCGCCCGTCAAAATCATTGCATTCATTTTAATTATCGCAGCAATTAATCGATTTATTGCTTATCGCGGCAGGCCTACCTGTGGCCAATGATAATCCAAAAAGAATATTCCAACTATTTGATTGCCATCTGCTAGATCGTATGTACATTTGGCCCACGTTCAGGGGGCGAAATTAAAGCCCGCCGCCCGCCAGGGGGGCTCAGTTTTTACCTTTGGCGCTTGCCACTGAGAGGTCTGCCCGCCGTGTGGCGTGTAGACGTGTAGTTCATAACAATACTCTTATTTTGAAAATCTGTGCGGGTCTCATTTCCGGCCCAAGCGCAGCTAGAGTCATAAAATCGATGGCTCCGGCAGTTAGCAGCATTCGGTTCGTATGATATTCTTATTTTGAAAAAAAACGTGGCAACGAGTCATATCCGCCCAGCCGGGCCAGCCCTGCAGCGGGATACTATTGGCTTCTGCTCGTATCAACACAGATGCCCGCAGCTCTAGTGCCACTGCTAACGTTAAGCTCTCAGAATGATAGCAGCTCGCCCACAGCTCTAGTGCTAACGTTAAGCTCTCAGAATGGTAGCAGCTCGCCCGCAGCATCTAGTGCTAACGTTAAGCTTTCAGAATGGTAGCAGCTTGCCCGCAGCATCTAGTGCTAACGTTAAGCTCTCATAATGGTAGCAGCTCGCCCGCAGTTCTAGTGCTAACGTTAAGCTCTCAGAATGGTAGCAGCTTGCCCGCAGCATCTAGTGCTAACGTTAAGCTCTCAGAATGGTAGCAGCTCGCCCGCAGCTCTAGTGCTAACGTTAAGCTCTCAGAATGGTAGCAGCTCGCCCGCAGCTCTAGTGCTAACGTTAAGCTCTCAGAATGGTAGCAGCTCGACCGCAGCTCTAGTGCTAACGTTAAGCTCTCAGAATGGTAGCAGTCTGCTCTAGTCTAGATCGGACCTCCATGAGCTACCGTTACTGTTTAAACAATGACCCAGTCAACTATTCACTTTTAGTTTAATACATGACGAGGCATTGTCTAACGGTATCTAGCTGGCTAGCTACTGATAGCTGCTGATATCAACATGCTCCAGCAATAGTCGACTCGAGTGCATAATACCTCCGTTCCCTCGTTAGCTAGCTCACGTTAGCTGAGCTCTATATGTCCCAGTAAACTAAATTGTCTTAACGTTATCTAGCGGGCTAGCAGTAGCTACAGATAGCTCCTGATATCAATGTCTTATAACATTGATTCAACGTGTATTCTAGCTGAGGGCTTGATGAATGTGATTAGATTAGACCAAAGAACCGTAATGTTATACCAATAGGGTCCAGCTGCAGCGCCGGAGAATCCTTGCATGCTGAATGTAGAGTATTAGTATAGGGTCTAGCTGCATCGCCGGAGAATCCTTGCTGGAGCTGGAGGCTACTCAAGTATACACAGACAGTGGAGCTGTTTGCAGATAGCGAGCATTTTGACTTATTGCGTGGTGGCGATGTCTCGCAGATAATACAACTACAAGTATGATTATATAATAATGTCTGATCTCCTCCACCAGTACACTCCATCCCGGAACCTACGATCCTCTGATCTAGGTCTCCTCTCCATCCCTCGCACCAGGTTACGGACTTTTGGGGACAGAGCCTTCAGCGTGGCGTCCCCTACCCTCTGGAACTCTCTCCCCCCCGAAATCCGCAACGCCCCAACCCTGGACACCTTCAAATCCGCTCTAAAAACACACCTCTTCACCAAGGCTTTCCCCATCAGTTAGTTTTAGATTAAACTAGGTCCATTATCCCCTACTTTCCCTCATCCCCTCTTCCCCCTTCCCCCCCTACTTTCCTTGCCCTATTTTTTTTGTCCTGATTGTAAAGCGACCTTGGGTTCTATGAAAGGCGCTATATAAATTTGATTTATTATTATTATTTATTATTAAAAAAAAAAAAATTATATAAAATATATATATATTTTTTTTAATCAAAAAGATTTGGCAGGTAAGAAATATGCTTGGCGGGTAGATTCTTCCCATCTACCCGCCACTGGCCGGTGAGTCAAAAAGTTAATTTCGCTCCCTGCCCACGTCATAACCCCCAAAAGCATAATGATTCTGGCGTCCCGAAGGCGATTCAATGCGATCGGGTGTATATCTTGATCAACGTTACAAGATAACTCCGCCCGGAGGAATTTCAATGACGCACAGAGTCATACTTCCTTCAGAAAGTAAGTGCAACATCGGCCGCATACCACCAGGCGGCGGTACGGGACCATTGCGATCTCAGACACATTGCCACACAGTCCTACAGCATAGCAGGATGTATTATGAATGGAAATAGCAAATAAAAGAAGTAACGATCCAATAACGAGTATACTCGTTGTTGGCAGTATTCGATTGGCAGGCTATAACGAGTTAACTCGTTTTTGGCGGGGAATGAGTTAAGACAATCATAAAACATCTATAAATCATTTGCAGATGCTATTGTGTGCCCTAATCTAAAGTGAAGCCTATTCATCATTAACAAATGTCTAATAGTTTGTTTATTTGTGGACTTTTATGAATACACACAAAGCAATTACCAGACTTGTCTTTTCATGTTTAACAAATTATTTGTTAAGACATTCATAAAACATCTATAAATCATTTGCAGATGCTATTGTGTGCCCTAAAGTGAAGCCTATCCATCATTAATAAATGTCTAATACAGTTAATTATTTGTTGACTTTTTCATCACCTGTTACAAATGTTGTAGACAGCTTTCGGATACACCCTTCTTTGTGACATCAAACAGTGACAGAATTAGGACTATAGATAAATGCAATTTTATTAACATGTAAAATACATGTGCACACATAACATATAGTGTAACTAGGGGGCACTAGGACCCTACCCTGGCCAGGTATTGCCAGAGTATGTAGAGAGGAAGTATCACGCGAGTACTTGACTTCACGTTTATGATGAATTAAAAATGGGGGACCCTGATGTAAACAAGACGAAAGTCTTTCTCTGGTCTGCATCCCCTTAACAATTGTGTGTATTGAGCCGTACTGTATTGTACCCATTCTGCAATCTGTTAATAACATTTTCAATCAATCAATCAAACGTTTGTTGCCATCTGTTTGAATGGAAGGACGATATACATTAGCAGAGCCAAGTTATTCGTGCTGCCCCACGCTTTTAAGGTATGAACAGGCTAAACACCTTTTTGGTTTTTGTCTGTGTGCAGGGTGGGTGGGGGGTAAACAGTCCGTGTGCAGGGTGGGTGGGGGGTAAACAGTCCGTGTGCATGACGAGGCTCCGGGTGTTGTCGCGCCATGTGAGGATGTTGGAGATGTGCACCCCGAGGTTTTTGACACCGGGAGCCACCTCTACAGCTGTGCCATCGATGTAGAGAGGGGGAGGGGCAGTGCTGGTCTTGCAGAAGTCTACAATCATCTCTTTGGTTTTATTGACATTGAGGATGATGAGATTGTTATCCTTGCACCACAGTCCCAGTCCATCTACCTCCTTCCTGTATGCCGACTCGTCTCCTTTTGTGATGAGCCCCATCACTGCGGTGTCATCCGGAGCAGGGCATGTGAGCGGCGGAGCGGGCGGTTTTGACGTGAGCGACGGAGTGGGTTTTAAAATGGGTTGGCGCGACTTCCGGAGCGAGAGTTCTCCTCCGCTCCAATCCGCTCCGGGCCGCTCACAGTGGTTTAACACTGATGTAATATACATGTAGTACAATGCCAAAGCAACAGGTGGCGATGTACAAACATGAAGGCCATTTTCAACCAATGAGAAGGGTGAACCGTCACTCACATCCTGCTAGACCAAAGTGTATTCCGCCATTGTTGTTGTTGTTAGCTTACATGCTAACGTGAATGGCAGCGACCATAGCATTGTGGCTAGGCTAGCTACCATCGCTTAGTAGAGCTAGTTGAATGGATAAACGTTATTTAACATTTCAGAATGGGTACAATTACAATACGGCTCAATACAAACAATTGTTAAGGGGCCCAGGGGGTGTAGACTGTTGTAGTTTGGTCAAATCAAGCTAATTTACATCATGCTCCAAAAAAAATATTCTGCTGAGCGAGCTGTGGAGCGATGTGGAGCGGGGAGCGCTTGATTCGTAAATGAAGGTGAGCGGAGCGCTGAGCGGCGTGGCGGCGGGATCAACATGAGCGATTAGCGGAGCGGAACAAGCCGTCTAGAGCGAAGAGCGGATTTCTCGTCCGCGCCGCTCCGCTCACATGCTCTGATCCAGTTTTTTAAGTGTCTAAAGTGAATGTTAAAGGTTTAAAGTGAGTGTGTGGATGTGGATGTGTGTGCAATGCATGTAGAATGGATGGGTTAGTGTTGCATAGAGTCATTGAGCATCCTGATGGCCTGGGGATAGAAGCTCCCTTTGAGTCTCTCTGTACTGGCCATGAGACTCCGGTAGCGATTGCCTGACCGTAGCAGTGAAAAGAGGCAGTTGTTTGGGTGGCTAGAGTCTTTGACTATTCTCTTAGCCTTGGCGCTGCAACGCCTGGTGTTGTAAATGTCCTGGAGAGTGGGAAGCCCACCTCCAAAAGTGCCTTCGGCTGATCGAGCCACTCTCTGTAGTCTGCTGCAGTCGTGTGCGGTGCTATTCCCAAACCAGGAGGTGAAGTTACCAGTCAGGATGCTCTCTATTGTGCATGAGTAGAAGTTCTTTAAGATCTTCTGACTCACTTTGAACTTCCTTAGACGCCTTCCTTAGTACCTCGGATATGTGGACTCTGAGGTACTTGAAATTGTTCACTCAGGGAAGAGAATCTCCCGACACTCGGCTTTAGATTGATTGATTGATTGATTGATTGAAAACTTTATTAACAGATTGCAGAATGGGTACAATACAGTACCTTACTTACTACTTAATACTTATTGTATCCCTCCATCCTTAGCAGCTTAATTACAACCCCTCTACAAAGTAAACCCTCTAACTGGGGTCTGGGGACCAGAGGAGGTCTCTGAAATGCTGGTTAGCTGACATAGAAATAGACACATGTGAAGCATCCATTTTTATAGCCTACACACCAATATTAGTTTCAATAATACCCTGAGGCAAATAGCAACCATTTGCCAGACTTGATGAACAAATAGCCTACTACTGTAACATTCATTAAAGTGTCATTAAAATAATTTAGAAGCCAACAGCGTGCTATAAAAAGAGCAGTTTAGTCTGTTCTGTACCACATTTGGTCCGAGCAGCAGATGTGAGTGCTGTCCTCACCCACTCCATCACTGCGTAAAGTGAAAGGCTACAGGCTTCATCTGCCACGGTCATCAGAATCCCTTCCTGTCAATAGGGGTGCTTCAAAGCGCAGCTGCCTAATGTAAGGGCCGTGATACAAAGGACATGTGTCTCAAGCTGTAATTCACTTTTGTACCATTTTTGGCAAAACGTGCCACGTAGCCAAAATGCTTCCTGAGCCGCAATCGCTGCCATGGTAACTGATGCCAAAAATCAAGGTTTGAATGCTTTCGTTTCTTTTTTACCACTCCAAAAATGTGGCTAGTCTACATCAGCATAAGAAACAGTTTATGAAAATAATAATCCAATGTTCATTTTGAAAACTGGTTAATCTCAGACATGGACATTTAGTCATGATAACTCTATGTCCATAGCTCTCATAGACACCACCACACTGAACGTTTGATTAGGCTATTCGCTGATAATTACAACTGAAGCTATGAATGTCCAGAAAATGGCCCTAATACCCTACATGGCTTTTGTTTTGAATTCCTTTAGTCTGAAAACCAGTAACACAAATACTAGGCTAAATCAAGACAAGGCAACCAACATCATTTTCTTTTTTCAACTTGCTTTTCAAAGCTTTTGGCTCTTCTGTTTCATAATTCAGAATGAACAGATGAACCAATCGATTAACCTTTATCTTGCCGCCTTGTTGTCAGATTAGCGTAGAACCATTTCTCTCTGGAATATCACCAGATCTGAGCTGAGAACAACAGATGAATGGATGATCACCATGTGAATGTGGTAGGAGCACCGTCATCCACATTTATCATCCATACACACACACACACACACACACACACACACACACACACACACACACACACACACACACACACACACACCAACACAGACACACATCATCATACTCATTAATCATCTTCACACACACACATCATCCACATTCACACACTTTCACATACACACACTGACGCCAGTAAACACACACACACACACACACACACACACACACACACACACACACACACACACACACACATACACACACACAAATACATACAT